>NW_010520587.1:0-2112 GCF_000687285.1 Phaethon lepturus
GCTCCCCGTGTGCCCCGAGGACCGAGCCAGGTGCCAGGGCTGGGATCTTGGTCAGAACCACGCCGGCAACCTGCCTGACTTGCCAGCGCGACAGACTACAAGACGCCCATGGTTACGCCTGCATCTTTATTGTAATCCTGCAGGGAAGGAGTAGGTGCTGCATCACAGAGCTACGGAAACTGATGGTCATTTATTGAGTAATGAGAACAACCTTTGCCGCCTGATTCTTACAACGTCTATTCTTAGCGTTTGCTTGCTGGAAATAGGGACGTGGAAGATGACACCACCACAGGTATGTCAAGTACGGTGCTGGGCCAGAAACCTGTTGCCTGCTCTGAATCCAGGGATAAGCAAATAGAAGCCTTTGCAAATGTACTTCTTATCTGTAGCTGCCCTTACCTAGATGAATGGAACTCATGAGCTAGATTAACAGGAAATCACCTAGTTAATACTCACTTCACTACTACTTCTAGGCAGATGAAGTACGCTGATGCTATGACAGGCTGAGTTCAGTACAGGCAGAGGGTGCGGCGCGTGTGGAAACCACCGGCCGGCAGATTCTGGCAGAAGCACCTTCAGAGAGAACCACTGGACACTCATCTCAGCTAGAAGTTTACTTCTGTGGACTTGAGTCCCCCTTCTCTTGGCTTAGCACAGTTTATTCAGTGACTTAAAGAAGCTCAATTTCATTTCTCACTATGCTTCCTAAAATAAAATATGGAACAACACATTTGTTCAATAGCAAACCAAGCTTGTAAGGTTTAAGGAAAAGAGCAAAAATCCCTCTGTGCTCTAGCATCTAGCATGGCAAAACCAATAAAACATTTGTTATTATTTCTCTGGCTACATGCATGCAAGCATGAGCCATAAAGTCACCAGGAGCCTTCTTATAGGTACTATGACTACACAAACTGCACGTTCACCAAAGGAAAGGTGGTGGTTACAGTGTGTTACAGGACTCACTTGTTCGAGTTTTCTAGTTCCACCTTTAGTTTTTTAATCTCCAGAAACAGTTTTTGTATTTCCAGCAGAGTTTTCACTTCTGCTAATGGTACGCCGCATTCAAAGACTGTTTTAATATAACGAACCTCTTCGCATACGTCGGCATCACCTTTCATCTGTTAAAAAGTAAAACAAAACAAACAAGACCCAGAAAAAAACCATGTATGATTGTACTGCAGCAGATGGAGAGCCACCCACTCCTCAGCTCCGAGCCTGAACTTCTGTCCCGTTTGCCATGCACTGCCCCAGCGCGGTCTGCATCCCCCGTTGGTACCATAAACAAAAGCTTTTAAGAATTTCAAGCAGCTATTTTTCGTGTTAGAAATCAGGCAACATCCATCCAGGAGCTCAGCCAGACTATGGTACTTACACACTTGGGCAACGGTGTCCAGTTGCCATCAGGCAAGCATGTGGCTGTCCAGGAGTCTTCTGAAGACATGTCTCCATCGTCTGAGAATTGGTATCCGTGAAGGCATTCAAAAGTAACAGTGGCATTTGTTTGGTACCACCTTTTACCACCCGAAGTGATTTTCAGCCTTCCATTGGCCACGTGTGGTTGTGGACACAGAACTGAAAGGAAAACCCACAGCAGAAGGCAGCTCAGCAAGAGGGTCGTCATTACGTAGGTAGAAAAAACCTTAAGAAATATATGAAGACTGAGCCAGTGCAGGTGAACTTAAATCTATGGAGCTCTGAAACCAAACATTAAAGCAAAGTTACTTCCCCAGGCCCTCCAAGAGGGGAGGGCGAAGGTCAGGGCGGCCCCTGAGGGGCATTATGCATTTGCTGCTTTCTGACAGTGACTCGATTTAGGCATCCCTATACAAGAACCTGCAGATTGACATTTGTCAGTGAGAATGTGCACTGATGAGAAAGTCAATAATGACGGTGCCTCCTGACCTGTCTTAGAGCTTCTTTTGTATAGGACTGTCGAGAAAAAGAGCAGCTATTGCCTGGTAAACATCAGCTGTTTCTTCTACACAGAGAGGAAGGTGCAGGGGAGCCCCGAGGACGGGCGCAGCTACGCGATGCTGCACCCCGACCTCTCTGCACCGTCGCAGGGGCCGCTGGCTCGGCTCCGGGTCTGGCACCCACCTGGCTGGCAGGTGG
>NW_010520588.1:0-11753 GCF_000687285.1 Phaethon lepturus
TCCCGGCATCAGGAGGGGCTTTCCCGTTGTCTGTCACGAAGTGGGGCTGCCCGCTCTCAGTTGGGCTTCACGGTTTTCAGAAGAAAAAGCTGAAGGTGTCTCCAGGTACTTCCATAAATGAAGTGCAGGCTTTTATTGCCGTATTTAGGAACAGGTTCTTCTGGTGTTTGGTACAGAAAATGAAGTTGTAACTGCTTCATGTCTCACTGGAGCGGAAGGGCTTACAGTCTTTCAGGTACGGAGAGACCTTTGGGGAAAGGCATTAGCAGCTACCTCACGCTCGCCTCGGTTGTACTGAGGTTGTGCCTCCAGGAGCAGCTCAGCCAGTCTAGTGACGGACTGCCACCGAAATGGGAAGGTCCTGCTGCCTTTTCCTCCTTTGCTCCACCTGCAAGCTCCACTCTGTGTGTGTGTGTGTGTGTGTGTGTGTCACTGGAAGAGAAAATGGAAAAGCAGACTGTTCCTGCGGTATTCAGTCCTCGATTGCTGACGGCTGTACCCTGCTTTGCATAGTTAGATCCCTTTGTTTAAAACCTGACCTTCAGAAATCCCTACCTTTGCTGCGTAGCTTGTCCTGTCTTGCTCTGTTAAGTCATTTGTGCCTTTGACTGCAAAGCGATTGACTTGACCTGAGGTGTTTTATAAAGACTCGGACCTTAAAAGGAGGGAACCTGGTCAAAGTGCTAGTGCGTCATCAGGGTGAATAAGGACTTTTAAGAACAGTGTTGCCAGTGTGACAAGACCATAAGGAAGAAAGATTAGAGTGATGGTGAAGCAGTGTAAATAATAAATTGCAATAATATTGCAAACTTTGTAAAACGGAAGCTGCTTCTGAAAAGAAGGCTTTGTTAGATAACTAGTAACTCTTGTCTTTCTAAGATTACAACACAAAAAATTGATAAAACTAAGTTTTAGACGTCTGTCGCTTTGTTTATGGCTGATTCAAGGCCATAAACTGCTGATTTATAATGTTTTGGCAAACTTTTTTTTAAGGCTGGTTTGTCTGAAAATAATGTGTCAGTGATGTTGATGCTTCGTGTAGCAGCTTGTTGTCAGTGTCTATCTGTGAACAGGCAAATAAGTTGTACCTGTGTTGTGTGTACAAAGAGTGTTGTACCTGTGCTCTGGTATGGTGCTGTTAAAAACCCTTCTTTCCATTGTGGTAGCCCTTTCTGTAAGGTGCAATTTTGGACTGAATCTATGCAGAATTATGTGAAAAGGTTACTTCACCGAAGTTTGTTGTCAGTTAAGTTCACAGTTACGCAGGCGAGGGAAGCTACCTGTATTTAGGAGGCGGTAGTTCCTGTGAATAAAATTAACTATATACCGCATCTGTATGTGTGTATCTGTAAATAAGGTTATTTCCACAAGGAATTCTGTCTTTATTTTTTTAAAACTTTAAAATGTGTTCTAGGCTTGTATGATAAGATTCTAGCCTAACCATAGATGTCTATATTAATTTTTTTAAATGATTCAGCATTTCTGCAACTTTATTTTCCAGACCATTTGCTTACAGTGAAAGCTGTTTAGCCCTTTCTTCAGGGAGTGTGTTATAAATGGGTCATTAACTTCTCTAAGGTGTGGTTTGCTTGTTTGTTTGTTTGTTTGGGTTTTTTTCACACAGGGATTTAACAGTCTGCTGTTCAGTCAGGGTTGTGTATAGTTCTTACCTGGATCAGGAAATGAAGTAGAAGAAAAATGAGAAGACAAAATTAGAGAGGGTAGTTAGGATGCGTGGTTGGTATGAAATTTGTGAGAAGGAAATGAAAGCTTAGATAAAAGTGGAGCACTGTTCATACCTGGGTTTATGGTGCATTCAGAATGTTTACTGGAGACGAAATTATTTTGAGAGACTGTAAACCAGTGTAGGCCAGTTATTTGGGTAAAGCAGCTGCAGGTTCAGGACAAAACAAATAGCAGTTGGAATGCTGCAGGAGCAAGTATGCTGTATCTGGTACACTGATAGCTTGGGATAAAATTTTTTTTCATGATGGGAGAAAGCTGACCTCTTTTTTTTTTTTTTACAGAAATTAGGTTCAAGGCACAACTGGATTATGCATTTGTATGTTCTGGTTTATTTTATAGGCAAGTAAGTTAAAGTATTGTGGAAAAAACATAAATTTGAGATTTTGGACAAGGCTGTCAGGTGCTCTGTTTATTCTAAAGAACTGTGTAATGCTAAGGACTAACTCGTTGGTAGGAGTGTTCTGAGAAAATATGAAGGTTAATGAAATTTTCACGAGGCTAAAGATTTGTTACTTACATTTTTCTAGTTCTGTACACAAGGTGTAAGAACAAGTACACAGTATAGAAGTGACAGGACAAAATGTGTCTGTATTACATCCCGGATTCAGGCATTACCAACAAATATATCTTGGTAGCAGCTATGGAGTGATGAGTATTCTGCAATTTTATAGAGAGTATATCCAAAGAAGTCATAGGAGTCTCTACACCAGGCTAAGCAGACCCAGAACTTGTTGAAAACTGTGGATTGTGTATAACAGGAGGGTTGTTGAATTGGAAGCAACCCAGAGGGCAAGTTTGAGGAATGATGATGGATTTCTGGAGCTGTGTAAGCAGAAAAAGTTCAGGAGAACTGAGCTCTGTTGTTTAGCAGCATGAACAAAATACACCAGTTGCACCCCTCATGAAACATGTGCTTTTTGCCTAAATAACTTTTAGACCAGTGTTTTTGTCAGTTTATTAGATGAAGCAGAGTATAAGGTTTTTAAGTTTCTATGAAGAATGTCAATGCTGCAAAAAGTAACTTGAGCATGTTAGAAAGCTAACGCATAAAGCACTCATCTTTCAAAAGAAACCTCTTGTGTTAGCATGAAAGTCTGTGTAGGACATCTTTGTAACATATAAACATGAGAAGCATGAAGTGTGATGTCTTGGGAGCGTTGTGTGCTGTGCAGTGTTATTGCTGGTGAAACTGAACTGAAATACAGGCTGGGTGAGACAGTAGGTTGCTCAGCTGGAAGAAACTGCTGAATTCTGAGACACTGGAAGTTGAGGGGAGTGGTGGAGTATGTTGTGGTAGTGTTATGCTAAAGGGACTTAGATGTAAGTGAATATATTTATAAACACTGAAGAAATAGGTGTACTTTTTGCTGTATGAGCAGCTACTATTCTGAAATTTCTTATGGTTCTTTCACTTGGCAGTAATCACAAAATGTGTGCTGAATTTGCTCATTTGTATTTTAGGCTTCTGTTTCTATTACTTTAATTTTTTCATTTGGGAAAAAAGTCCAGCTATTTTAATAGACAGCAGTAGTCATTGGCTTAATCTGAAATTCTGTTCTCTGTGAAAAGAGGACAGAATGATCAGACCTCTTTATTCTCATGTTTATAAACACCAGACTTTAAACAGTTCCCAAAAATCTTCCTGCTTATTAATTAATACACACCACTGCTGTGAGATCAAATCTGTGTTAGCCTGATGACACCACTGCTGAAAATTGCAACTTAATTCTGGTGATCTTTAAAAGCTGTGGGTCATAGCTAGATGCTGACTGCTGTTGATGAATCCTGTACAAGCTTTTTAATTGACATATTTCCCAACATTGTCATAGCAGGAAAATATAATGGATACCTTATTTAAGATAACTTTCAATTCCTGAAAGAACTGGTATTTTCTTAGGCTTATTCTGGAATTCTAGAGAAAGAATGAGGATATCTGAAGTTAGCATATATTTTAAAATAGGTCTATTTGTGAATGTGTTGGTCCAGCTGCCTTATCTTAGAGTAGCTTAACTCTTTTGCATGTGCACAATCCATTTAGTGGAAGAGTTCACTAAAAAAAATAGAAATGAAGTGAAATATTTAGAGGCCTTTAATAATTCAGACTGATTTTTATGGAGCTGTTTATTATTAGCAAAAATGAAAAATTCAGCTACGTCTTTCTGAAACGGGCAGGGACAAGAATTCTGTAGAGGTGTTTATCAGTGTGGTTTTTTTTTTAATTCTTTTGTAGGTCTCTAAATGGGTGAAATTTTTTTTTTTTAGTAACAAATTGATTCCTCTAACTGATAAACTCTCTGTTTCTTCTTGTAGAGGTAAAATCATCAGTATTTGATGACTGCAGGAAAGAGGAAGAGTGGAAGGGATAGTTCTGTTATAATTTTTGTAAGAATGTTAGTGATACAGATTACTTGTTCAAGTGATTCTGAGTATACAACAAAAAAGTGTTATTTAAGGGCTGGCACTTTAACTTAAAATTGTTTTCTATCCAAGTAACGGATTTTTAGTTCTGTTAACTCAGATCTTTGTATAATACATAATGAAAAAACTAAGGGTAGTGTAGAAAGAACAAGTGGTTAGTTGTCTCGATTACTTTTTTTTTAATTAAAAAATTAGAAACTGTTTCTGTCTATCTTCACTTTTCTTTTGAAAGACTTGTACTTTATTAATTTGAAAAATTAGAGTGCTCTGCAACATGTGGAGCAGGATTCAGCAGCATGATATCTGTTTGAGCTGCAAACCAGTTTTAGAATAAGTACAGATATGTTTAAGCAGGCCATGGGGTAAATTAGCAGGAATTCAAAAGACTTCTGTCAAAGTGAAAGTTTTAAAATACTTTCTAATAGGAGTAGTGGGGACAAGCTACTTATTTAGAATGGAGCTCATCTTTTGAAATCCTGAGTGTAGGGAGCTGCCTTCTGATGCTATTTGCGGTTAATTTCCCACTGCAGAGTTGCTATATGCAGGTGATGAAAAAATACAGAGTAATAAAATAGATTTCAGCTTCAAATTTCCATGGCACATTGTTAAGGAAGTAACATGGGTTTACTATAGCTGATTAATTTAT
The DNA here is from genome assembly GCF_000687285.1 of Phaethon lepturus. Taxonomy (NCBI): domain Eukaryota; kingdom Metazoa; phylum Chordata; class Aves; order Phaethontiformes; family Phaethontidae; genus Phaethon; species Phaethon lepturus. The sequence continues at coordinate 4,811 of NW_010520588.1, forward strand.
CTCAATACTTGTGTTTTTTTAAATATATTTAGATAATTCTTTTAGATGATTACACTACTAAATTACTGTCACTGTGCTGCAAAATGACTGATCTACTGGCAGAAGGTATCACAGGTAAGCATGATTCTTTTTGATATACAACTGGCAATAATAAGAAAAAGGGAAAGAATAAAATTGATTGCAAGAAATTGTCTTAATTTGGGTTGAAGAGGAGTAGGTATGGGATATTAGACTAGCATAATTTCTGCCTTGTACAGTAATTACCCAATTGTGATATTCCCCCCCCCGCCCAAGTGAAAAATCAAATGTTTCTCTGCCTAGAAGCTAACCTCCCTTTTTTTTCAATCTTTTGCTAAAGATTTCTCTAAGTTTTATGGGGTTTTTTTTTGTGTTTGTTGTTGGTTTTGTGCTTGGTTGTGTTTTCTGTTTTTCTGGGTTCGTGGTGGGATAGGTGTTTGTTTGCTCATGTCCAGGATGGGGTAAATGAGAAAGTTGTCTGTCACAGAGTGATTTCTTTAAGGATATTCTCTGTCCAGTGAAGTTAAATGAAAACAAGAGGTCAGTAAAGAATTGGGTGGATGTGGTAAAACATATGAGAACGGGCAAATTACTCTCTGCATTTTTTCCTAATGCTTCTTTGAATTCATTTACACTGATGAACAGTAGAGTTATGATAACAAGGGCAGAGAAACTTAAGTACTGAAGACAAAATGAGAACAGGAGACAATGATAGACAACCTGATGAGAGGTGTTTGCAAGCAAGTGGATGTGATAGAGGCAAGAATTTAAATTTGAATTCTCTGTTGTGCGGATATGTTTTAGCCTCCTCTCAAAACAAGAGAGCTTTCTGTAATTAAAAAAAAAAACAAACCACCAAAAAACCCAAACAAACCCAACAAAAACTTGAAACTAAATCATATCAATGATTACTTTTAACTAGAATAAACCCATAAGCAACACTAATAGTAATTAGATTGTCACTTTCGCAAACTGGGAGTAGTTTCTAGTGGAGTGGAGTTTCTCATCTACGGGAATGTCTCTCCTGTTCCTTGATGTTGGCCACTATCAAAAGTGAATAATAGATGGATTGTGATAGCTCGCAGTTAATGTAGTATGACTATTTAGATAAGACTTTGTATTTCTATGTGCATTTTAAAAAAGTATTTTCTCTCTAGTAAATTTTATGGGCTTTTCTTCCCTACGACTTAAAAGATGTTTTACATATCATAGAAAAACTTTTCAAAGTTGCTTTTTTATGATTGACCTTTCTGTAATGTTTGTTAATGTATCATCCTGCCAGACTTTTTCCCCTGCCTGTTTTTGAAATGGAAATGAATATACAAAATGTAAATTATCTAGTTCTTAATTAGCTTTAGGTTTAGATTTTTAGAAACACTTTTGCAAGAGAGCATTATTTAGACTTAGTTATTTTTCCACAAGTAGCAAGACTTCTTATCCTAGCTATTCAGTATAACATGAGTCTTCTGGAAGTATAATAGCAAAACCTTATACATTTCACTTTTTGGAGTGTTTTTTAAATCATAAGTAGTACTAGTTATCCTTTGTGAGAAACTTTCAGTGAGCGTGTATCCTGTTCATCAATAGGAAGCCTTTTATTTTTAGTGAGTACACTACTGAAAAGAACGTCTTTCCACATCCACATCTGATATTACTTATCCTCTTGTTCCTCTCCCTCAAAATTACTTAGCAACATGAACCTCTCTGCATTCTCAAGCTAGTGTATTGCAACACTATATAGTAATGACTTTATTAAATAGAGAAAACCAAGAGTTGAGTGAAGCTGATTTGCTGAGTGAAGCTGATTTGCTGATAATGTCTAATTTGTGCCTGCAATTATACTGAAACAGAGTAAGTGCACGGGAGATAGGCAAACAAAGGACAGAAGAGGCTCTAGTCCAAAATCATGCCCTGCATAGTTTCCTGCTACCTCTCCTTTGATGTGCTAGAAAAAGAACAGTCTTGCTGAGGCAGTTATCTTTCAGGATAGTTCATACTGGGCCCCATAGTTAGAGCATGTTTGTATTGTCATACCTTTCTGTGTGAGGGCAAAGCTCTGCTTGTGTAGAATAGCCAGCAAAAATTTAGTCCTACAAATTTAATTGCTACTAGACTGAGCTTGAAGAAGGCTTGTGGTAACTTGCTGGATTTAAAATAATAAACAAACAGTCAAGGCTCTTTTGGCAGAAGATAGGTCCTTGCTGCTAATTTAGTGGGCAACTTCATTGGTGTTGTTTTATTTTTATCACTCCTATACTAAAATATGTACAGCACTTTGCTTACAGACGCATAAAGCTCTTAATTATAAAAATGTAATATTTCTTACTTTATAGTGGTGGAGAATGTATATAAAAACCGTGAACCTGTCCCACACATGAAAGCAATATATTTCATAACTCCCACCAAAAAGGTTAGTATTTTAAAGAAAGTATAGCAAGATCTTTCAGACTGAAAAAGCAATCTTATTTTAAAATACTTACTTAATGTGTACAGCTATACAGTACTTACCTTTTGCATTTTGTGTGATACTCCTTCCTTAGTGTGATGCTTAATTTTCCATAATGAAAACAATGCAGTGTCACTATAGAGTATGTCACAAACGTGTACCTTTCGATCAATGGAGGCATTGTTTCATTGCTTAGATATTAGTAACCTCACTGAAAGAGATGTTGTATCATGTAATTATGCAATACATTGAACAATAGCATTCAAAGTCATGGCTTTCATAAGAGATTGCTGTTACTTCCTAAAAATTCTTGAGAGAATGAATCTCAACACTGTTATAGGTGGAAAATGATGCAAGTATTCTGCTTTGTGTGCTTCCTAAAGTGATCTTGGTGTGTGACTGACTTTCTGTAATTGTTTATTATTCTTGGTCTATTATTCTAAGTCTTCTCATTAAGTCTTTTCTTATCTGTTGATTCGCGGTATTCATAAGTGGGGCTGTGTAATTAACAGGGCAGAAGGAGAGGAGGGAGAAGCTTTGTCTGGTATGTGAGGAAAGACAAAACATTATAATGATTTTTTTCTTATTTTTCCTGCCTCCATAAGTCTGTGGATGGACTTATTGATGACTTCATCACTAAATCATCCAGCAAATACAAAGCAGCATATGTGTATTTCACTGACTGTAAGTAAGCTTTTGTGTGTAATTTGATAACCTTTATACATAAACAAGCAAGCTTCCCAACTTTCTTTCCTATAGTTTAGTACATGAAAATTTTGGGTCGTGTTTCTTAAGAGAAGATTTGAGACTCAAGTCATTAACCATATTTGGGTTGTCAGGATGTGGTCACCATACCATGTGGCAATCGTAATTTCTTTCACAATTACCAAACAATGTTGATGGTTCCCCACCTCAGCTTTTAATTTAGGTAATTTAGTTTCATTTTTAAAGTATCCCAGTCTTCTCCTATGTTGGAGAGTGTGGAGGAAGACAATTAAAAAAAAAAAAAGTGTCTTATAAACAAAATAGTACTCAAATATGAATGCATGAGAATTTGCTGTAAGAACAATGTTTTATAATTGGTTATTTTTAGGTAGTTCTTTCACACTTGTGAGCCAGCTTTTTCCCGTCACCTGAAAGAAGGTGCCTGCTTAGCCCTTGCATGTAAGATATAAATTGCAAAGCAGAGACATTTAGTGCAAATGGGGTTAATGTGACTGCATGTTCATCTGCAGTCAGTCAGCGTGACTAAAATGGCTTGTGAAGAAGGGAAAACAAAACATCCAAACATGCTGCTGAAGGCAGAGATGAAGTTGTGACTGTCTCTGTGGATGTCTCTGAATGGTGTGTATCTGCTACTGTATGTTCTCAAAACAGTTATCAAATTACTATAAAAAAACCTCTTGGTTTCTTTTTTCATTTTATGCTGATGCAGCAATTCTTGTTCTGGGAAAATACTGCTATCTTGCTGTGTATTCCTTTGTTGCAAGTATGCAAGCTTTCAGTTTGAATACTTGCCAAAACTTTTCATGCTGAATGGAGTTAGAGAAGTAGCTCTGTCACTTCTAAATCTGTGCAGTATTTGTGTCATCCAAGTATTCCTTAAATTCAGTTTCTAGACTGGGATCCAATGTAGCCTGTGAGCGTAGTGGAACACACTTGAAATCTGTAATTAAATTCTGTATTTCTCAGTGCTTTGCTGTTTGGTATGTACACGTTACTTCTCCCTTTAACCTTTTTGCAGCTTGGGAAATGTTTTCTCTCTGCTATATGAAAAGAAATAGCAGAAACTTTTGCTTTGATAAAATCAATATCCTTCACTTCCGCAGACTGCTAATGAGTGTTCTACAGCTCTGCTTGCCAAAAACTAGTAAAAAATGACCAGTGATGCTTCTTGAAAAAGATCTTAAATGCAAAATATTGATTATACATTCTCTTTAGGAAGATTTGGCAACTTTCTGTATGTTACTGTTAATTGGTTCTTAATTTAGAATTGTCTGTTTGTTCTGAATACTGTAAGCTTGTAAGTGAGTTAACAGCTGGAATACACACAAATGATTTATACTTAGAATCTTTTTTTTTTTTCCACCTAGTTTGTCCTGACAACCTCTTCAATAAAATTAAGTCTTCCTGTGCAAAATCAATAAGAAGATGCAAGGAGATCAACATTTCCTTCTTCCCATATGAGTCTCAGGTACGTTTCATTCTTTATGTCAATAGCAGAACATAGTCTGGAGGACTATTTTCAAGCGTTGTTGACCTGCTAGAAAACAGTTAAATAGAATGTAGATGGGACAAACTGTATGTGAGACCTCTTGCCATTTTGTCATATTTACAGTGCTTGCCTATATTTTTCAGATAAAAACAAATGCTTTTGTACTCAAAGGTTTACTGTTTGAATTTGACCTCTTTGCTAAGACTTGGAGTCAGTTGCAGTAGAGAGATTAGAGAAGGAATCTATTCCTTAAGAGGAGGAAAGTATTCTGGCTTGTCTTTAGTAAGTGGTAGAGTTTGTTACTGCTTATACTGAGGTGTTATTTTGACAGACTAGGTAGGTGGGTGCATAGGAATAGGAACAAGTAGAACTAACTACTTGGTGAAAATCAGAAAAGGAGAGCAAATGGATTAAGAGAACTGAAGGGGAGGAGAACAAAACCAAAGCCTTACAAAAAAAGAGAAACAAAAACCATAACAACTCATCAAATTTTTTATTGAGAGGAAAACATGGATGTTTTCTTAATTAAAAATTTGGGACCACCAATGGAAACCAATGCATGGTTTCCAGGTGAAACCAGACAGTGGGTATTGTGTTGAGAAATAATTTGTTGCTCATGCACTTCATCAGATACAGAAGGCTAAAACGCACTCTGATAACCTAATATAGGGAAGCTCCTGAGCTCTTTCCACTACTGGGAGTTGTAGAACTAACTGTGAATGTTTCCCAGAAGTCTATCCTGTATTCTTCAAATGTTATCAACATAGTAAGGGGTCAGAACTCTTACGTATACTAAGTGGCAGGTGAATATTGGAGGGATTGCTGCTATCCATGTCTTATTGTGATGCAGTTTCCTTCTTTTTATAATAAATGTTTTTTATTATTTAGATTGAGAAGCCATCAGAGAATAATTAGTGTGGTGGTTGGTTTGTTTGCTTTCCAGTGGTGTTGATGTTCCTAAGCTTTGTTTCAAACTGTTTTTTGGAGTTCTGCTAAAGCTACTCTTAAGAGACAGTCTTGTAGCTTCCTCTACCAAATAAGGCATACAAAAATTTTGTTGTCCTGGTTCTTTGGAGGACTTAACCATGAAAGTAGAAATTGAGACTACTCTTAAAAGTTGAAAATAAGCAGCACTCAAGTGTCGTCTTGGTTTTAGTTTAGTTTTGTGTTCTCAGTATTTTGGGTTCTGAGAACATTTTGAATCCTTAGCAAAGGAACAGAGAATGTTAACTGGTTTTCCTAATCTAAAATCTGTGTGTCTGCTTTCTGGAGTGATAAGAGTAAATAATCAGACTGAGCTCTGGGCAAAGTCCAAGTGATGACTTGAAGGAAACAAACCTCTTTATCTGGATGGACGTTCTTCTTTGGCTCTGTAGTCCATCTGAAGCTGGAGAATAATCCATTTACTGACAATGTGATTGTTTCCATGTTTGCATTCCGTTTACTAACGGTTGAAAGTTTTTCTTCTGTGTAGTACTAAACATCTTTTATCAAGGTTTAATGCATTTAAAGAATTTCAGTCCTTGGAGGTAAAGTCTTCATATAATAAACATACAATGTGTAAAATTCTATTTTAAACAAATTTAACTTGATACCTTCTATGATCATTCTGAAATTGCATTGTATGGCTTTGTACAAGACACTGGATGGTATTTAGTTTTGCCTGTCCAGGTTCCTCCATCTGTACAGATAGTAAGCAATTTGAAAAATATAGTTATTTACATAGGGGAGGAGAGTAGTAGAGGAGAAGTGTGAGAACAAGAAGCAGATGAGCTTAACAGGACAGAGAGAGAGGACTGAAGTGTGTGGGGTTTTTTTTAAGTTTATTATGTATGATTTTTATTACAGTGTGTAGCTTTAAAACATTAGCAATTCTTTTACCATCTATTTTATAAGTACACAATTTAAGCCTTTTTTTTTTTCTTGATTGTGCTTTGCATAGGTATTTACTCTCAATGTCCCAGATGCATTCTACCGCTGTTACAGTCCAACTCTGGAAAAGACAAAGGATAAAGATGCTGTAATGCAAGTAATGGCTGAACAAATTGTTACCTTATGCGCCACGCTAAATGAGAATCCAGGAGTACGATATAAAAGGTGGGGCAAAAATAGTGTTGCTTAGTGTAGCTGCTGTCACTTCTAGGACTTTCCACATTGTTTGGTAATAGCTGGAGGCTGCAGCATAGTTTCTTTCCTTGTGGATTAATTGTTTTTAATCCACAATTCTGAAATATGGAATGATAGGAATTTGTGAAGTGTAGGGA
>NW_010520588.1:11784-39711 GCF_000687285.1 Phaethon lepturus
AAAGCATTGAATTATTTCTCTGTTTGTATTCATATCACAGTACTTACTATACCCTGTTTTGTTATGAACTGCTTGTTTCATGTTTGGTCAGTAGGATGACACTTCAATATGCTGCATTCTGATACACCGCATACATAATCCTGTAACAGAACAACTCCCGTTGATAGTTTTGCAGATCCATTTGGCATCAAGGAATTCTTAAATTGCTGAGGCAGATGGGATCAGGATTTCTTTGAGTAGAGATTGAGGAGAATGCCTCTTTTGAGCTTTGATACAGAATAGTGTCTTTGACTTCAAAGTAGACATCTGAAATTATGCTCAGGAATTGCATTCTGTGGTGTAACGTGAAGTGGTGCCTTATTCTCTGCAAAGGTAACAAAGAAATAATTGCTTGACTGGTGGTTTGTTTTTTTTTTTCTTTCTTTCTCTTTTCATTTTTTCTTTCTTGTTTCCCGCCTCCGAGTGAGACTTTTAGGTGCTGGGCCATATGCCAGCTAATGTCAGTCTTTTGGCTGAAGCTGTTTCTACTGTCTGAAATACCTGAAGCATTCTAAGAGTGAAAATATATTGGAAATACTTAGGATGGAGTTCAGAAACTGCTCGTGAAACCAGAGGATCAATCAATCTAGGGAATTCTTTCTGTTTTAAAGGTAGCATTTTAGTGTTTTGATGAAGAAATATAAGTTCTTTTTGCATGCTTCCTTTTTTCCCAGCGGACCATCTGATAAAGCCAGCAAACTTGCACAGCTTGTTGAAAAAAATCTTGAAAACTACTACAAAACTGATGAGAAAAGCCAAATAAAGGTAGAAAATGAAGTAAAATGTTTGCTTCTTTTTTTTTGCAAATCTGGGGAAAAATAAAATCTTTAGACTACTTTTTGACAATAGGTTCTACAAAACCAGATCTTATTTATTAATAAAGACAGCTAGTTGCCATTTAGTTATTTTTGTGTATGAAAGCAACTTAGAGGTAGTAACTGACACAGTAAATATGTGTGTAAGCAAACATCATTTGTCTGATCAAACTAATTGTAATTGAAAAATTGGCCCTGTGATAACGTAGGGGATCATAAAAACCTAAGAAAAGTGAATAACTTTTTTTTTAACATCACCTTCCATAGGGTTATGTGTAGAAAGGACTTCACTGCAGAATTTAAATGTCCCCTCTTAAGGGATTTATTGTCCACAAAGATACAGCTTTTCACACAAATTGTGTTTTTGATCTGTCACTACAGATTGGGGCAGATTAGGGCAGCTGCTTTAGGCAGAGAAGTATGGGAGAGTATGAGAACACCATTCTGACTTGGTGACATTCCACTCTGCTACAGAAATAAATGTACTTGATGCTACCGCCACTTTAGTAAACCCCAAAATGAAACTTTGACTTGAATGTTTGGAGATGCCTTTTTTTTTTTTCTGTATTGCAGCACAGTATAGATAATCTACTCTGAAATACAAACAATGCTTTTACTTGTGAGAAGTCAGTGGGAGGCCTTTTTTTTGTGAGGGTTTTTTCTTTACATTTTTTGTTAATTAGGTGAGGTTACTGAATGCATTGCAACAGGCTAAGAGCATTGCCTTAAAATTAGTATGTAAAACCACTGTGTTCTGGTTTTGATTTAAATGTGGGGTTTTTTTTTTCTATTTATGTTGATGAACACTTGAACCATACTTCTTTTTTAGTTATTTTTCCAAAAATGTCTGCAGTACTGTAACTTAGTGCAAATAGATTTAGCAGGCATTAACTTTGTATTATGTCTTAACTTCACATTTATCTGGTGGCTTTCTAGGCTAAAACCCACTCCCAACTAATAATAATTGATCGTGGCTTTGACCCAGTATCAACTGTACTTCATGAACTCACCTTCCAGGCAATGGCGTATGATCTGCTACCAATTGAAAATGATACTTACAAGCAAGTATTTTTTTTTTTTAAATCTAAACAGTTTATTTTCTATTATAAAATCTATGGAATTGTTTAGATAAATTGCACCATAGCAGTATTAGCTGCTTATATATTATGAAAGGGTTGCTTCACTTACTATTAGTCTTTCCTCTGGGATTTGTAACTTCCTCTTTTTGTTAGCTTCCTCATTTAGCTGAGATTAGGTAGGATCCAACTGGCATTTTTGTTAAGATTTGAGTCTTAACAAATTGCATCTTTTTTAAAAACAAAGAACTTCGTACTAGACTTGAAGCAAAACCTTGGTAGCACATGTTCAGATTCTCTACCCCTTCTTTCCTATTATCAACCTTCTTGGCCTAACCAGACCAGTAATTGAATACTGAGAAACAGCTTAGTTATTTCTCAGGAAAATTTCTCACTTTTGTAGCTCCAGTCATTTAATTTGTGTAGTTGTTAAAATCTACATGTTTCTATCCTAAATGCACATTTAGGTAAGCCATGTTCATAAGCATTATTTTATCACCATTTGGAATACTGTGACATTGTTTTGCATAAGGTACGTACTTTGCTGTTGGATTGTTCTGACACCAAAGACTCTGGTAAGACTTTGCTTTCTGGTGATCCACCACAGCAAATGAGACCTAATTGCCTCATTGTTTAGTTAAGCAAACAGGAATGTGTATCTTCTATCAAAAACACTGAGTGAATGTTTTCATAGCAAATGTAGAATTGTTATGAATCTGAAATTTCCCGAGTATGAAAATGTAGCATAGTAAGTTTTCTAGGTAGTCATGATCTGCCTTTCACAATCTTTTTTATATTTTTCTGCTTTCCGGCCATATACTCTGTGTAAGTTTGTTATGTTAACTACTAATGTTATGTAGTACGATTGCTGTCTTGCTTTATAGATTTATTTCCGTTTGTAGAAAAGTAATAGCTGGTCTGTAATGCTGTGAAGCACGTTTCTTGTATACATGAAGTAATTTGTCCTACTTAGTCTATTTTGTTGGTGAATGGGACTTCATTTTCCTTCAGAGTTACAAAATGCCTTATAATAGATATAGAAAGCTGCACTTTGCAATCTCAATGTTTATTACATTGCACACAATTTGCATTTGAAGCCAGAGGGAAGTTGACATTAGAAGCTGAAGAGAAATTGAGGTGCATGTAAATGTATTATTGAAACTCTAGTTACTATTGGTTTAAAAGAATGTCCAGAAGGTGTTGTCCCAAAGAATCATTCTAAAACTCATCTGCTGCTTTTATGTGCAAAGATGTAATCCGTAAAATCCTTATGTAAATTATACTGTGTCAGGCAATAGCTTGGCTTCTAAGTTAAAACCTGTATACATTACCACTTTTACCATGTATGTTGATTAAACCATACCAATTCCAACAAGTTATGGGGAGGGAGAGGGCGGAGGGAGAAATCCCAAACCAAACAACTGTCTGATTTTTCTCTTGGAAGATATAAAACAGAAGGAACTGCTGGGAAGGAACGGGAGGCAATTCTGGAGGAAGATGATGAGCTCTGGGTGAAGATTCGACACAAGCATATTGCAAATGTGATAGAGTATGTGCATAAATAACAAACTAGTTAAAAATGCAAGTTACAAAAGTTTCTTTGAGAGGGCACGTGTTTGTGCTGTTAAGTAGGAACACAGGCAGTAGTGAAGATGGTTTGCAATATAGACTGCATCCTGTTAAATAATGGATGTATGTACTGAGGTATGCAGTCTTACTAATACTAATTGAGTTATTGAGGAAAATGGAAATAAAATTATTTCCTGGGAAGTATCTTGAAATCTTTTAAATTTGAAGGGATTACTTTGCATAAATTACTAGCAAGTTACTGCATCAAATGACATTATACAGATATCACAAACAGGATGTTTCACTTCAGTTTCCTATGTCAAAAAACACTCTCTTATCTGAAGGAGATCTGTATTTGAAGCTTTTACTTTCATTCAGAAGTTCTTGTTGCACAGTTCTCTTTTTAAGGTTTTTAAGTAAAGATTTTAAGAAAAGGTTTAACAACTGTGGTGCTGTTGCATTTGATTACTTTCCTTTGTTTTTTTTTTTTTCAGGGAAATACCAAAACTTTTGAAAGAAGTTTCATCAAAAAGAAAAGCAACAGAAGGAAAAGTAAGTTGTTTAAATTAAAGTATTGTCTTTCCTGGTAGCTTAATTATTTTCAGCTGATCAGATCTATGTAATTTATGGACCTATTGCAGAAATTGAGGCTTATCTCAGTGGCAATTTTTTTGTGGGGGAAGCAAGGCTGCAACAGGAAGGGAAATGAGGATGTCAAATACTGGGGGAAAAATTTTTCAACTTGTATCTTTTCTTCGCAGTTATCAATATCAGCTCTGTCCCAGTTAATGAAAAAGATGCCTCACTACCGTAAAGAGATTAGTAGGGTAAGGAGTCTTTTGTAACTACAACTTCACAATAAATTTTGTACACTATGATTTTCTGTGATGTGTTTAAAAAAAAAAAAAAGTTATGTCAGCTTGTAAATTTTTTTGTGTGTTCTAGCAAGTTGTTCATCTTAACTTAGCAGAAGATTGTATGAGCAAGTTCAAATCTAACATAGAAAGGCTCTGTAAAACCGAACAGGTATGTTTAAAACAACCAACCAACCTACAAACCAAACAACAATTTACTGCAAATGCAGCTTCTTTTTTTTTTTTTTTTCAGGAATAGATGCTTGTTTTTAACAAAAATAGTATGTCTTTTCGTTGCAATCGCTTTTAAGGTAGTAGTATTAAAGCTAAGTGAGGCTCTTAATCTGCCAATAAAGGAGGTGCTTTTAGAGTTTTGTTTTTTTTGTATTTAAATCTGTCTGATTTGTATGAGGATCATCTTTGTGTTTTCTTTGCTCGAAACTCCTATGAAATTGCCTTACTGTGTTCTGCAGGAGGAAGCCCTTTTAAAATGTCTGGGAAAAGCATATTGTTAGGAGTGATGCATTACATTGTACTACTAATCTCAAATTAAAAACTATAATTTGTATTCATGAATTCTAGATATCAAACAGTTTTAAATGTTGAAGTGTGTTACATAGTGTTGTTACAATGCTGTAACTATTGAAATAATTACGTCAAAGACTTTTCATACCGTGTTTAAATTGATGCTGCTCGATTGTTTCCCAAAATCTATGGTTTCATAAAAACACATTTCAAAACACATGAAACAATGCTTTTTTTTTTTTTAATGGCTACTCACTAAAACCACTGTTCTTTTTTTTAATTTAGGACTTGGCTCTTGGAACTGATGCAGAAGGTCAAAAAGTGAAAGACTCAATGAGAGTCCTCCTTCCAGTTCTGCTCAACAAAAGTCATGAGAGCTATGACAAAATTAGAGCTATTCTCCTGTATATCTTTAGCACAAATGGTATGATAAGCTGCCCTGTTGTGTGGTTGTTTTCTTTTTTCCTCAATGCTATGGACTTCAACTTGGGTTTTGGGATGGTCCAGTAATTTTAGTTAACTTAAGCATCTGTATTGGAGCTAGTGGCCAAGTTTCAAAGAAATACTGTCCATTCTCTGTAGCTTCTCTTCTCTCAAATTAGTAGCTGTTGATAAGGAGTTAAGAGATTCAATAGAAGTGCAGATCCGTACAGTGTTTTAACATTGTTCCTGTGCTCAAATGCATGCAACAGTTTAAATTTTCTCTTTTCCACGTAGTATTGAAGCTGTTAAACGGGGAGGTCCATGTCCATTGCAACCTGAAAATGAAGTCAATGGGGATGAATTTGTAGTAGAGGAGCGGGGAAACTGGCAGAATGTTGGTCTGAGGAATCCATAAGAATATTGAGTTTTGGTCTCAAAAATGGACTGTTAAACAAAAACTTATCAAAATATAGTATTATGTTAGTAGTAGATTGGCCACACATGGTACTTAAGTTGTATGTTTTCCTTGTATCAAAGGAACTACCCAGGAGAACTTGGACAAGCTGATCCAGAATGTACAAATAGAAAGTGATAGTGATATGATAAGAAATTGGAAATACCTTGACGTTCCTGTTATCTCTTCAGTAAGAATGTATTTATTTATTTTTTTAATTTTCTACCACCCAAGTACTTGTCTACAGCTCTTTCAGAAACTCTTAACAGTATTATCCAGGTCTGTGTTTTTTTTTTTTTTTTTTAAGCAGGCAATTACTAGGAATTCTTGTTTTTATGATGTGTCTAAGTGGTAAATCCTTTAAACAATTAACATGAATAATTTTCAAAGTAAGATACTTGTAATGTTCCCTCTAAAATCATCAGATGGTGACTTGAGGTAGTTGGTTTTGGAAGGTGCCAACTTACTCAGTTCCTTGTCTCTGCAGTTAGTTCATTTCATTTCATTGCAGTTAGACACACATTCTGGTGTGTCCTGAATTCTACAGGTATTAATTGTTGTTCTTCATTGTTATTATTATTTCTTTAACATTTCCTCCTGATCCCCTCTCCCCCTGCTACTAACTGGGAATAAGTTCAAGAAATCCAAATATACTGTATAATACAACCATGTGTTGAAAATCTTTTCAGTCTGCTGCTCAGCAGCATAAACACCCAAGAAGGGACCGCTCTTCAGAAGAAACTTTTCAACTTTCTAGGTGGACGCCTGTTATCAAAGATGTTATGGAGGTAAATTTGACCCACTAGTTAATTCATGGGTGCAGTGCAGAAACTTACTCCAATGAGCAGTTACAGCCAGTCTTTTGAAATTCCGTAGTATTTGAGTTACTTCTGCTAAATGTGTCTGTTGAGCAAAGCTTCTAGTCTGTCTGCAGTATAGAACATTAGACTGCTGTGTGTTAGCAGTGTTCCTTATTGGTGGCCATTTTAACAGTGAAGCAAATGAAAGTGAAAGCTAAAGGTCTCTGAACAGCTTGTTCTGTGATTGCCAGTGTTTAGTCTAATTTAAAGATATGAAATTTTTTTGTTCTGTTCTCTTTGGGGGTCTTCAAACTGGAATTCACATGTAAACTGTAGATAGGTAGAGGCTGGAAAACTTTACTTGCCAGAAGTGTAGTTGCTTTGTTCTTAAACCTCTTCCTAAGCATCAGTTAGTGACTGTCAGACAGAACAGTGAGTTCACTGGACCTCTAATCTGACCCAGTGCTGCCATTCATAGATTCTTGGTGATTTTAACACGTTCATTTGTGTCTTCAGGGGACCCTAACTTCTCTCATCTACTGCTGTAGAGAAATTAAATATGTTAGGGTCATTACAGATGAAAAACTGCTAGTGAAATCTGAACAGTAAAATCAATATTATGTTTATAAAGAAAGCATATGTCCTCCCAATTCCTTATGATATACAAAAGCCTTGTAATAATTTTAGCATTACGTGGTCTAGTGTTTTGTTACATAGGAGCATTGTTCATGAGATGCTGCTTGTGATTAGTTATTCTAAGAAATTGCATGTGCTGGCATTAAATTCCAGTTAGACATCCTTACCGGAAACTGAAACTTGATGGGTTTTAGGTCTACGTGGCTGTTTAAAGTGGGTGTTTGTTTTGCCCTTCAGGATGCTATAGAAAACAAACTAGATTCAAAAGACTGGCCTTACTGTTCCCAGTGTCCTCCTACCTGGAATGGTTCAGGAGCAGTAAGGTAAGTTATTTAACTTCCTGAAATATAATTTACCCTTTTCTCAGTATTTTTGCAATGGGGATGGTTTAGAGAAGTCCAGAAAAGTTGGAGGTCTTCAAATGAATTCTCTGCTAATGAATGTGAAATGGTGCGTTCTGTGTACTTGCCTATTTACTGGGTAGCACTGAGAGGTGATTTTGGAATGTTCTTTCTAGCTCACTAATTTGTACTTGTCTCTTCTTTCCCCTTTTTTAATACCACTAGCTCTTGAACCTCATGACCAATACCTGCTGACAGCTTTATCACTTCCGGTAGTGTTTTTTAAGTGGTGAGACAGCTGAATAGAGATAAGATTGTTTTCGTCGCAGGAATGCTCATTGCACTAATCAAATGCTGGAATTCACAGGGAGGGAAATATTATACATAACCTAAATGTGGAGGACACTTGAATTGAGATCTGTATGTCACTAAATAAAAGACAAAAGTTACAGATACACAGCCTTAGGAAAATAGTTTTATTACTTCCGCTGCTAACCAAACTGTTGGTGTGTCCTTACGTTCCTGGATACACACTATGATGGTCAATGCAAGGAAACACTAGGGCAAGTCCCTGTACGTTGTAACTGGATCTCTGTCTTAAAGGCATTCTAGCAAAGAGAGGACTGCAGATGATTTTATCTGAATCTGCAATTACTATTGCGTGTTAGAAAGTATATTTCAAGGGCTTTATTTTCTTGGTCCTAGGTATCTGAATCTTACTTGATAACAGCCAAATTTTTTGGCTGTATTTTTTTTCTGTTCATGTTTGGCAACAGAAAAACCTAAGGCTCTAGCTTTTTCAAATTAACCTTTTCTGAAAAATGCCACTGGAATTGCTAGCATACGGAATTAAGCTGCTTGGTAGAAGTCCTTTGTGTGTGAGGCTGTGTGTGCAAAAAGGTTTTTGCTTTGTGTTTATTTTACCCCTTGTGATTGCTGAATGGTTTGAGTAATGTGCTAACTTGTTTTTGTTAAAACTCTTTTTAATTATCAATTTGTCTAAATTCTTTTGCTGAAATAAGCAAACCATGAACTGCATGTGAGAAATTAAGTGTGTAATTTTTACCAAAATTAAATAGTAAAGCTATATAAACGTCATCTTACGAAATCTTTTATAGTGCGCGCCAGAAACCTAAAGCTAGTTATCAAGAGGAACGAAAGAATCGTGCAAGACTGATTATATTTGTGATTGGAGGAATTACATATTCTGAGATGCGCAGTGCTTATGAAGTTTCTGAAGCCTACAAGTCCTGTGAAGTTGTTATTGGTAAGCTTGTCTTGGGAAAAGGGTGGTATGTAGGGGTTTACTAGATGCGTTTCTGGAAAATGTAAGGATCTTTTTTTTCTTACATTCCCTAAGTTGGTTCAGTAAACTAACGCTATAGCCAGTGAATTTCTTAAAACCATGAACTTAGAAATATCTTCTCAGCTTATCTAGTGTGCTTGATGTTTGGCACTTTTTTGCAACGGGGTATTAAGGACAATAAATACAGTTATGCTCTACATAAAAATCATCATGAATTATGTCAGAGAAATATATTATTAAAGTAGCCTGATGTATAGCAAAAAGGATTTAAGCAGACCTATAGTTCCTTGCATTACAGTTTCCCCACAAACTTGTGGATCTGCCTGTGCTTTAGCTTCAGCTACACTTACAACTCTTGTTGCTTTTGGAAGTAGTAGGAAAGCTGGCAGACTAGTGCAAAATTACTCACTTTGGGAAGGAGGGAAGATAAGTTGTTGTTTTGTTTTGTTTTTAAACAAAAAATACCCAACTCCAAAAAAAACCAAAACCCCAAACAAAACAAACCAACCCCCAAAACTTCTTTCAGTGTAGCTTGTTGACTTTGCAACAGCTTCTAGTTCTTGTCATGGTTTCTTCAGAGATGTCATGCAAACTACACCATGATGTATAGCTTTTGCCCTGAAAACTGAAGTAATCTCCCTAATCTTCTTAAGGTTCATCAGTAAATGCATGAACTACCAGCTGGTGTAGTAATCTCTCAGTTAATACTTCAGAGGCAGCAAATGCTTGTTCTGTCAGCTGCTGTGCTTCAAATAATCATTTCCTGTAATGCTGTTTCAATTCAGGTGCTAAAACATTTGTATATACAATATATCAAAACAGAGCTAGATATAGAACCTGACCTGTATCCATCTGCATTTGCAGCTGGTGTCCGGGTGCAGGGTCGTTTAAAGCATTTCAAATTGAGTTGCCTATGTCTGGCAATTAAATTTAGTCTTGAGTTTCAAAAAGGATTAAATCTATCTACCACAATTTTGAATATAAAATTTATTATTAAGTGCTCTTCCCTAAAGCAATGCCAACCTTGATTCAGAGATCTAGAGTCTGTTGCCTCAAAATAGTGTGGAGTGTTGTAGGTGTGTTTGTGCATGTGGTTGGTTTTTTTGGATTTGTTTTTTGTTTGCTGGTTTCATTGGTGGTGGTTGAAGTAGGTTTAATGCTGGTCTTACTTTTGAGTTGCAATGGAAAGACTAGGACAAGAGGAATGTAGTTTAACAAGACCTGTTTCTTCATCTGAGACTCGTTTACAAAACTGTGTTTAGTGTAGGTCACTCTTTCACTGTAATATCTGGCACTAACCACAGCACCATCTTCGCTTTTGTTTAGAGATGATTTTTGCTGTTTTGCTTGTAATTCTGATTTCTGAGGGAAGGTGATAACTGCCAAATTTCCTTGCAGCTTACTGCAAGATGAAAATCGTCTTGTATTCCTGATTCAGAACTTTTTCTGAATTCAAAAATTCAGAAAAGGAATATTAGCCCATTCAGATTGATGCTAGTAAAACTAAAGGTTCAAAACAGCCCTAATTTTTAATAGTTAATAGTTGCCTTTATAAATGTAGGGCAACCCTTCATGGTAGAAGTTATAATCACTCTTTATGAAAACAAGAGCTAGTTGTGCACTCTGAAGAAGAAGAATAATAAGGATTTCCTTTGCTGCTCCAGATTTGGAATTTGTTGCAAATTTTTCAAGGAAATGTTAGTCAGTAAACGCCAATTTTCTTTAACTGATATTTCTGTGGAAGACTACTGTTTGTGATAATCTTCAATCCATATGGTTTCTTGATTCTAGGATAAAGCCTGTCATTAACTTACCCTTTCACAGAATGGGCAGATTTCTTGCAGGCTGGGACAATTGCATACAGCAGAAGTGGCCCAGGTTCAAGCCTGTGTTTCAAACTCGGCAGAGCAGGGACTTGACACTTCTATCCAAATTAAGAGCCCTAACTGGGATGTCTGGATGTCTCAGTGTGTCGAAGAGGGACACTGCTTACCTATCCACTAAGATAACACGTGAAAACACTTTGAATTATTGTACTTTTCAGTTTTCTAGGTATAGTTAAAAAACACTGGCATGTAACATTTATACTTACGTTCTTTTGCCAGGTTCTACTCATATTTTGACACCTAAGAGACTACTGGATGAAGTGAAGAGCCTTAGTAAACCAAAGGATATGGTCTGTGTTAAGGATGAATAGAAATGGTGATGTTTATGATGTGTTAGGAAAAGACAAATAGTATGTACATATTCTTACGGAATTGACTTTTCTAAACACTGTACCAGGACACTATGTGGTTCTGACTAACGGAATGTCATTTTATAATTTAAATTTGCTGCTTTTTTTGGGGAGTAGAAGGCAGAGAGGAAAAAAAATCAACACGTGTGTTTCTTGGGTTGTATTTAGTATAGACAGTGCTACACTGTAAGTGCTTTATCAAAAGGGCATATTCATTCCTAACAAATGCTAAAAGTTATCATGATTATATATAAACTGGAATTGCCTTTGAGAACTGTGAAACCCTTCTATAATAAGAGTTTATTTCTAAAAATTACTGACTTAAAAAGGGCCTGGGCTCTTAGGTAGAGGCTTCGGAAGAAAATGTGTAAATACGAGTTTATGGTAAAAATATTTCACAGAAGTGCAGTGTCTTAAACTAATATTTTCTGTAAAATAACTCACTGAAAATTCTTTAAATATATGAAATTGTGAAAAATCAAAAGGTTTTTTAGGTGGTGGTGGGTAAGGCAAAAAAGTTAATCACAGAAGTACTAAGCAGTTCTAATTTCAATAAATAACTTTGGAGAAATGCTGTCAACTGTGCACTGAAGTACACTTTATATTTAAGTATATACAAGGATTATTACTAAACCTTTTCAAAAAAACTTCAACTTCTTACAAATGTCCTTTATGATTGTGTCTACATAGTCTGTCTGTTTTAGAAATTGAATTGCCTGTGATGTGAAAGTTCCAAAATTTTAAGCATAAATTATCTTTTTGAGGGAGTGGAGGTGGGGGAAAATGAGAGGAAAAGAAGGGAAGCAGTTGAATCTTTCAAATAATTCAAAAAGGAAAAACAAAAAGCAAACCAAACACCAAAACCTGATGCATTCAAGAGAATTTACTGTTTTCTTCTTTGTTACATACTATGAAAGAAATACATAAATTTGTGTTGAAGGGGATCAAATAAATTCTAAATTATGTTAATTCTGTAATACTGGTAATGTTTAGATTTGTCTTGGAAAAATACTTAAGTAATTAAAATTGCTAACCTTTTAAAGGGGTGTTGTATTGATGTGCCTTGAAATGTTAGTTTGCTAGATGTGGAACCTGAGAGAAATGTCATAATGAAAACAGATTATTCATGGCTTTTTATTTACTTTTTCCCCAACTCAAAGGGTTTTTCTTTTTTTGTGTTTGCAGAAAGGTGATTTTGGTTTTTTCCCCTTAATCTTGCCCTCAGGTTAACTAACAGATAAGAGAACTTTTTAGGTAAGTTCGTTCAAAGTTAATTAGAAGGCTGAAAAAGGTCAAATTTCCCCTATCCTCAAAATTCCCCTTCCTCATCAGAGAGGAATGAAATGGGAGAATATTACATAATGATTCTAAAATGTTGCAGGACATGATGAGGGTAAGTGGCTGTAGCATTTCAAATGCACCTATGTGATTTGCGCATCGAATGTATGCTGACTTTATTTTCAGTAGGAATACAGGAGCAACACCTTTGTAAATTAACTGGTCTATGACATATGCATCAAAACTTAAAAAAAAAAAAGTTAGCAGAAATATCTATAATGTTTTTCTGAATTCTAGTTTCTAACTAAGAAATGCAGTGTTCAACATTTTCTTACTAAAGATGCACACTTTGAAATCAGTATTAAACAATTACGCTTAAATTATATATAGTTCTTATACTTTGGCAAGAAGAACCCAAATTCAGTGTAAAAGCTATATGTAGTTGCATTTTTTTTTTCCTATTCCCAAAGTTTAAAAGCAATAAATACAGAATAAAATAACTGACATCAAAGTGTCCTGCTTAAGGACTGAAAAAACTTACTTCAGTAGTATATGAAATCCATTGTATTGACGTTTATTTGTTGCATAGAGTTGAAGAAATACCAGCTTGAAATGTTGGATTACTTTTGCATATTCAGCAGTTAGACTTTTTCCAAGTGTCTGCTTTACACTCAGAATTTGATAGCTGATAGACACAAGACTAAGACTTTAGAGTTTCGGAATCCATCACCCAATTTTTCCAGAAGGCAAGGCCAAACATTACTGTAAAAGTGCTTTAAGATAAGAAATCTGGCAGTGATATGTAGCCCAAAACAGCTCCTGGTTTCTTACAGGAGCTTGTGGGTGCATGGGGAATTCTTGTAAAGATGTTTGTTGTTTTTTTTTCCCCCAAGGACCTTCTCAGCTACTTTTTTTCTAGATCAAGGATGGGAAAATCAAGATAAATGTCTCTTCCCCCCCCCCAATGTTTTAGAGTACATGTACAAGGTATATTATAATCTTAAAATAGATACCTAGCCTGTACATGTGGGCCCAGTGTCACGTAGGCACAGATGTTGGTCTGATTGCCCTAGATAGTAAAGATATATATTTCGAAGTGCAGTTTATTTTTTAAGTTGAATCTGGAAATCTGGACAAGATTCAGAGATGACTAAGAGGAAAATCAAAGATATGGAACAATTTCCATGTCACGAACGGTTAGAATAGGATCATTGATCAAGGGGGATGAAAAAAGTGGTGGTGTAAGTATGTGATGGAAGCCTCAAAAAAAAAAAAAAAATCATGTTAGTGTGCAGACTGAAGAGACAGACATGTTACCTTACTGTTAAGTGTGTGAAGTAACACATGAAACTTGTAGTTGTCAAATTCAAAACAAAAGGACCTTTAGCATCTGAGATGTTGTGCAGCAATTACATGCTTTAAATTGTCATGAGGGGGGAAAAAACCTCAACATACATGAGAGAAAAATCTTTATAGGGCTATTAAAAATATTACTGTTGATTTGAAAGGATTCTGAGCTGTCAGTTTGCCAGAAAATGTTCTGAAGAAACGTCACTATGTGCTTGTCGTCTTAAATATGTTCCTTCTTGGGCATTTGCTGTCAGGCCCAGGACAGCAGCTTCAGACAGTGACCCAGGATAAACAAAAGGTCCAGCTGTTCTTGTGGTGTGGAAAGATTTCTCTGAAAGAGACTACAGCAGTTACTTCAACTATTAAGTTCATTTGCAATCTAACAACAGGGACATTCCAGACATGAATCTAGCACAGGAGAGTGAGCCTTTCACTGTCTTGTGCTGTTGTCTTAAGCTATATAAAGCAAAAACATGGATAATAAGCAGAGGCAAATAGTGTTTATAAGTATATACAGTAAGAGCCTAAGGGAGAAAAGAAGGGTTAATGGTATTGTTGGCTGTGAAGTGTGGAAGAAGCCCTGAAAAAAGGTCATTGATGCAGGCTAGTAAATCAGTGGTACACAGCAGCAAGTGTAGAGATCAGTGCTTGCATGAACTGAGTTTGGATTATCTCTGTATCTATCGACTGATGAAACCATTCAGGTGTGCCTGAAAATGACTGTCCTTTTTAAGCAGTGCACTGTCACTTCTAACTTGCAGTGATGATTTCCATCAATCCCTTTATACTTTGGAATTGCTTCAGTGAATAGCATCCCTGATTATACAAGGCTGTTAACTGTCTGCTTTCTTTTAATCACCGCAGTTAAATCTATTTCAGAAGGAAAATAATAGGTGACTTTTCTTGGCCCACTGTATTTCTACAGTATTTTAAAATTTTCCAACCATCAGCTAAAATCTGAAAGCCAGATATATCTGACAAGGTAGGGACACCACACTGAAGAAACAATTTAATTGTTAGGAATACAGAGACAACAAATGGTATTACTCAGTTACTGAGACATGCAAGGAAGTATCTTAACAAACAACTCAGTGTTAGGGCAGTCTCAAAACAAAATAATTATGTATGTTAACTATGACTTGGTATGTTAGCATGATGCTTCTAGATGTCTTGGGTGCAGAGGCTGTTTCCCTTTGGTGTGCTTAAGCAGCTTGCTGTCAAGGTGTGGGAAGAAAATACATGTAGTAATGACTGGGATTTGTTCTTCTATTTGGGGGTGGAGGGAAATCAAAAGTCAAAACGTTAACTTTCCTTGTTTAAGCCAATTTTTCCTTAGCTGTCTTAAGGGAATGCTTAGAGAAGGTAGCTGTACACAGTAATGGGGGTTAGCCAACATACTGAAGACTTTCAGTAGAATTAGTAACTTGTTTTCCAGTTCAAGATGGGATGTAAACATGTGAAATACCAATATGCTCTGATTTGGTTTAGTACTGATCGCTACAGAGCAGCTGGCAAAGTCAGCTAGCTGACTTTCTAATCTTTGTCATTTCATATTTGCAGAGATACTGACACTTCAGTATCAACCAGCAAAACAATACAGCATTTGAAACTGGGTAGTTAAAGCTGCTTTCTTTTAACTTTAGCTAGATCTTCTGAAACTGTGCGTACCATTCGTTCTGTAGCTTTCTTCAAACTGTTCGCTGTCTGTATGGCATGATCCAGAGTAGAACTTAAAATCTGTTGGGAATAATAAAACATAGCCCTGTTAATACTGAAGGCAAATGTTTGCAAGTGATGTTTAATTATGGTTCTATGGAGCATTTTCATTCTGAAAACATGTTGAGAAGTAAAAATTCTGAGTCATGTGATTGATAGACTGCTCCGGGATTCAAGTTGGAAGTATGTGTTACTTATTTCTCTCTTTGATTGTGTCATCCTTTGGACTGAGGGATATTTGTACCTTTCTAAAGTAGCAGCCCCAGTGTGGTGCATGTTTGTGGTATTGAGAAGGTTTTCTTTTAGTTTTGTAGTGGTTTGTATGGATAGGGTGACATTCTTGGTTTCAGTATATGAAATGTAATTCCAGAGGGAAGATCCAGTGCTCCTTTTCTGTTCCTTTCACCACTTATACAGGGACTAAGTTGCATTAAAAGTCTGTAACGTATTCGTATGAAGTAATTTGCTAGTATATAAGCTAAAATACTTTTTTTTAACTTCCTCCTATCTTACCAGAGGAACTAGACATGCTTACGTTGTAATAATCAACTTGCTAAGAATGGGAAGTTCAACAATGCCATAATGTGGGGATGTACTCTTCCTGAGACAGTTGTGTGGCTTTTAATTTTCACTCTAAAGTCTTACGTTTGCATTGGAGTCATTGGAATTTCTGTTTCTGATGTTGATTGCAGATTTGCTTTGGGTGGACTTCTTGCTGGGTAAGTATTGACATAGAAGGATAATTTTATCACATGTGCTTGAACAGCAGGTTTTGGCAGCCTCAGAGTTTTTCCTAAAGATAAGTTATGCAGAATAAAACAAAAACAATTTTAGTAAGCAGAAGAATTTCTAAACTATGAATTCAATATATACACCTTGATAGAATACTCAGTTGCAAGTTAATTTTATAGCGAGTAGAATTTTTCATTTAATTGTGAAACAGTCCATCGTAATTTGTGCTACATCTGTATTGCAGTAAGACACAAAACATTCCAGGATGCAGGAAATCTCTCAATAGCATCACATTCTTGGTACTGTAACCTTCTCTCACAGAGTGGTCTATGCCATTGAGTCTCAAGTGCAGCTGCTGTACTTCCAGGCAATTACTGCTG
Organism: Phaethon lepturus; assembly: GCF_000687285.1. NCBI lineage: Eukaryota > Metazoa > Chordata > Aves > Phaethontiformes > Phaethontidae > Phaethon > Phaethon lepturus. Next base: position 28,315 of record NW_010520588.1, read on the forward strand.
CTGAGTAATGCTGTCAAAAAATATGGTAACCAAGTCTAGTCTGCGCTATAGTTAAGAATACGTTTTACTTCTCAGACTCCCAGTGTAATTTAATGTTAACAACAGTTAAGCAGGATTGTTACTTATAAAGAAATAATTGGTAGCAAACAGAATTGCGTCTTAAATAATACAGACCTGCTTTTGAATCTGTGAATTGTCTTAATAAAGTGAGGGTTTTTTTTTTTTACTACTAAATGTGTCAGCTGGAGAAGTCAGATGTTTATTTTTCATTAAATTAGAAAGGTTGAAGAACTACTCTTAAGAATTATTTACGCTTTTACTCACTTTCAATGAGTAAAACTCGTAACATACAGCATACACTGCAAAAGATAAAATATTCCTTCTGCTTATGATACTGGTGAGCTTTCTCCATGCTGAATCCACAACAATGGCATTTTCTGTTGTACTGCATATAGTTATTGCTACAGCTTACCTTTCAGGAAGTCTGTTTACAAGTTCATGTGGCTGTTTATTTTTTTGAGCCTTTTGAGTGAAGATTCTCTTCTGTGAATAAGCTGGAGTCATTGAGGCCATGTTTAAAACAAAACCAAAAAGACCCAGTAATTTTGTATGTATTTAACATTTTTCTCTATTTAGCATAAATAAAAAAATGAAGTAACTATCACTGCTGAATAAAACTTGAATATATTTAAGATTTTCGTAAATGAGGACAGATGAATCTTTTGGGTTTGCTATTGAATTTAATTCTGTGACAAATGGTATGCAGATTTATAATGAGTTTCATACAGTGAAAGACTAAGGGGGAAAGTGTAGAATAATCAGATTCTCATAATCCTAATAACTACATACTACTTTCATTTATAGTTTTACAGTATTTATATAGACAAGTAGCTAATTTATACTTTTTTCCCCACTGTTGAAAATTTTTTTCCTGCATGCAATTTCTTCCTGTAGTATAGAGAGGTCTGAGATAATTGACACTAAAAGCTAGCTGTTCAACTTTTTTAATATTTTTTTTTTAATATTAGGCTTTCCTTGACTTTGCATGTCACATAATTTGAGTGTCAAGCTGGAATTTTCTTTAGTACTTGTTTATACTACATTAGGTAACAGTTAACACTGAAAAAATTGGCACAGTAATACCCAATTTTAATATTACTCTATGTGGCACTGCAAAATGAGGTATTTCCATCATAAATGACATGTGGAAGGGACTCCTCTTATAAAGAACTGGAGAAAGTTAAAGTTCTCCTGCCTGGGGATTAAACTTTGCTAGGTATGTAACAGTTGTATTTGCTGATCTTGCTCTACAAGATCTGTACACATCTACAGTTTAGCTACAGTGCTACTGATTGCTTATACTAAATTATATTTGGCCTGATATATGTGCAGTGTGGCTTTCTGCCCCATAAAATCTAGCCTGTGACTGGTAATTATTTCAGTAACACATCATACTTACAGGATGAACCAGAACTTTTATTTCTACATAGGGCACAAGACTGAACAGACTCTTTGTAATTCCTGAGTTTAAATTGATGTCGTCTTCCTGTAGGGCACCTGCATCTAAGTCCTGAAAACAAAGACACATTGTTTAGAAAAAACAAACACTATAAACAAGAATATTTTTGTGTGGATTTTAGTATTTTTTGCAATCATTGTACCTTTTTTCTCTCCATATAATCTTGTATTGAATGTTTTGTAACTTTCGGTTTCAGAATTCAGAAGTTCCTCGCTTTGTGAATCACTATAAGAATCATAGGCTGAGATGTCTTCTGAATCACTGCCTAAAATCCAAGAAGTACATTAAAAATGTCTGAAATGTTAGAAATTTTTGGCCTCTGTACCTAGGTAATTATTTGGCTTCCAGCACCATAATTTCTGAGCCCTTTGCTGCCATTAGCACTAGTGCAATTTGAAAATACTTCTTCCTCCATTTTACAGGTGGCGATCAAACTTTAAAGATTGTCTTTCAGCTCTGATTGTAAGACTCAAATGTAGGCTTTTATTTCTTTTTGGTGGTTGTTGTTCCCTGACCCAGAACTGTGGTTTGTGTGGGTTTTTTTTTTTTTTAATAAAAAAGCTCTCCATCTACCTGTCCTTAGTTCTTGTTTTGAAGGTTAAAATTCCTACAAATTGAAGTGTTATGAAAACAGTGCAGCCTAAGAGGAATGTGACAAGAATTGGAGAGGATCTAGTACAGCACTGCTGTAGCTATTGCACAAACCAGTACTAACAATAATGGCCCCAGTGTATTGTACTAAAGTGAAAGGATATCACAGAGAAGCCGAGGATAGAAGGTAGACCAAAGGTAAGAATAATTCTACATATTCAGACTTAAAACCGCTTAAAAACTTAAAACAGCTCATGCTGTTCTCTTTTAGTTGTTAGGTACTAACAGCTTCAGAGTATTCTGCAGTGGAAAGATAATACTGGCATGCCCTAAGAAAAAAAAATACTGACAGAATCTTAGTGAACCTCCAAGAGCTGGAGTCTTGGATAACCTCACAGTTGACTTAACTAATTCACAGTAGCCTGCATGGGCTCTAGTTTGGATTTGGTGAAATTATATTATTAGCAGCTGGGCTAAGGAGGGAGAGTATTTCCAGTCTCTGTCAACCCTGAATGGTTTAAAGATTTAGGAAGACTTTTTTCCTTTTGTTTTCATGCAGAATAAGAAAGTTGAATCAAAAAACCTAAAAGTGGAAGTACTGATAAATGTTTCAGTTGCCAACTTTGGAGTCTCCTTCTAGCGCATGAAACAAAAAAAAAATAAAAGGAGAAAAGGCAAAATCAAAGCATTGTGTGCACACTACTGTTATGCTTCTGAAAATGTTAGTAGCAGCAATATTTGGGAACTTATTTAAAAAGGTGAATTAGAATTATAGAGTAATTCAGGTTGGATAGGGCTTCTGGAGATCGTTTGGCTCAATCCCCTCTCAAAGCCAGACCAACTTAGATGAAGTTGCTTAGGACCCTGTCCAGTTGAGTTCTGAGTAACTCTGAGGATGGAGATGCCACAGCTTCTCTAGGGCAAACCGTTTCAGTGTTTGACTATACCCAGAGTTAAAACTGTTTTGCTCATATCTAACTGGAAATTCTGTTGCAGCTTGTCTGTTGCCTCTTGGTTTGTCACTTAGCTTTCCAAAGTGAATTTGACTTGGTGTTCTCTCTAGTCTCCTTTTTATTCTTAGTGTCTTGTGCTGTGCAAAGCAGTAACATCTGTTAAAACTACAAAACAATTTTCATGCTGCTGAGATGTGACAGGAATGTATTTCTTAACAGGATTCAATAGTAGGTAAAAGCAGAGTTCTGACCTTTGTATGCCATCACTACTTACTCAGGTTGGTGTCTGATAAATCAGTTGGTTTTCTCTGAATGAAGAGTGAACATGTTGTAGTTTTCCTTTCCTGGATGTTTGTATTTCTTTGAGCATCAAAACAGAATAATATCTTAATACCTTTATGATGAGCCTTATAAGCATATTATATTAATGTTTGAGCACTTAGTTGAGGAGAAATCAGATTTACTCATAGAAAGAACTCTACCTGTTATCAATTATCTGAAAAGGTGGTATGTAGAAGTTTAAATTAAAAGTTAGCCAAATGCAAAATAATGACCCTTTTAGTTAACGGACACATTCTGACAGAAGGACCCTGACTTACCAGAGCTGTTAAATGTGCTTACAAGTAGAGGTCCTGATAATCGCATCTTTGAATGGCGAAATAGTATGAAATCCTATGTATTTATATATGTGTTCACATATGTTGCATCAAAATATTACCAATAGTAAGGATGATATGGTTACTTAGTAACTTTGAGCTATTCAGGTTTTAACTTTATTGCCTTTAGATAATTAGAGGAATATTTGAGATGTACCTTCCGACAGAACAAGAACAAAGTTCCTTGTTTGCCTCATTTGACATATGCATTTTCAACTTAGAGCATACAGTATCATCAAATTTACTTGGAAAATTTTCCACCCATTCATGAAAACAATAATCAGAAGATTGAGCTAACTTTCCTTAAAGGACAGAGGAAAAAAATGGAATCTAGGTGAGTCTTACTAGGTAAATACTAATATCTACTCTGTAAAATAATCTGAGAGCATATTTCTATGGATATTATTGTGTTCTACACTGCATGTATTATACAGTCTAGTTTTGGCTAGAGATTTAATTTGCCAAACTTTCAAACTCCAAAATAACACATGTAGAATTTTTTTATCACACTGGCATTTCTGTAAATGAAACTTTTTACAGATAGACCCTTACACTTGAAATATATGCAGATGTATTGATATGCTGTCCTTCCAGGCCTACCAAGTTACTTCATGACAATAATGCAAAATATTTTTCATTGCTGAACACTTTGCAGTCATCCCAATTCAGGATACTGACATGCACTGTTGAATAGAGAACAAAGACAAAGCCTCTTCTCTTAATATGGTATTAAAATAATTCTGTGTCATTTAAGCATCATAAACCTTATGCTTGTCCACCAAGATGGGCTACTTTGTAATATAAATACAATCCTCTCTTTAGTAAAATTGCTGGCAGTTTTGCCATTTCTTCGGTGGTCTGATATATCACATACCTTATGTGACTAACTGCTGATAAATTTGAAAACAGATAATCCTCTTATTTATATGTATTAAAGACATTATTCAGTGTTTCATGCAGAGTTCAGTACAGAGACATACCAGTGTACATGCATGTATCTGTTCAATTAGCTGTAGAAAACGACATCTATGACTAGCCAAAATACGTAATACACTTACCCTTTCATACTTGCTTCATCAGTATTAAATTTTTGACTTGATATACCCTGACAGTGGGATGCAGGACCTTCAGCAGCATGTTTTTCCTCAGCTGAAAGGAAACCCTGTTGCACCCAGAAGGCAAAACAAATTTATATACAACTATTTATATTACTTGTGTACATATCACACAGGCTAGTGTAAACAGTGGCATCATTTGCACATCACTTCTATATTACCTTTAGTTGCCATCAACTCTATAGTTTGATTTATCTATTTACAATTCTAACTGTAGCGCAGACTGGACAAAATATGAGCACCTTTTTGTTTGTGAAGTTGGAATTCAAGACAGGTTTGCATGTTGCTTTGAGAAGCATTAGCATATATTAATCTTAGTGCCTTAATATTAAATATTTTCGTAGGCAAGCAGTTGCTTATACGTTTTTGCTTTCTGAACAAATAATAAAGGCAGCCTAGTAAACGCAGTTAAGTCTTTCCTGAGAGATGCAAACTTTATCACAAATTCCAGAAATGTTTGAGAGTCTTGTCTTAAATTTCTTTGTTGGAAACCAATGCAGCAATGTTATGATATGCTCTAGTAACTCAAAAGCTGAGCCATCATGCTGTGCAAAAACTGAAGAGAAAAATGTTGCATGATCTGAAAGCTGAATAAGATAATCTAAGCTTAAAAAGAAAGTGAGTATGGAAACAGATCTCATACCATTATGTTGGAAGAATGCTTGTTTGCTAGCAGACCTCCTTTTCCCAGAGGTTCTGTTTCTCTTCTGGAAGTTGATTCAGCTCTCTTTTGTAACCTTAATTAGTTAAGGGGAAACCATTTAAATTTTTCTAATCTCATTGAGATGATTAACACCTATAAAATACTCCCCAGGAGGGCAGGGGTGGTATTTAGAATTGTTTCACAAAGTTTTTATGGCTATGATATTATGTAAATATCTGCATCCCTCTCTTTTTTTTCTGTTTTAAAAATACCACAAATACTGGCAAATGATTTTTTAATGGCACTTTGTACTACTGTACAAAAGACTAGTCATTTGCATCCTGAATTTGTGTGGTTGCAATGAATTTTATACAGAGGTATGATTTAACTCGTAGTGAAACTGATGGTAGTGTTTTGGCTTTGGGAAATACTTTGAGGTCCGTAAGACCTAAAAAAGTAGGAAAGCTGGAAGGAATTCTTAGGTACGAAGTTATAAAAGTTATAAAACTCTAAAAGTTTTATTCTGGAAATAGTCCCGATGCTTTCAGAGATTCCAGACATCCCAATTGTCTATATTCAGCAAATTATTTTAAGTAAATTTTTATAGAAACTTCAATAGCTGTTTCAAAGTTTTCACTTACTTGTGAAGACAAAGATTGCACTTGTCACCATCTAAAGAAAATTGATTTCTCTGTGGGATTACATCAGTGGTCTGACTTTTTTCGTCCTCATTCTTGTGAAGAAATGCAGTTTCAATACCTCTTCTTTCTGGATGATCAGCAATGCTTGAAACTACTGAGCTCTGTACAGAGTAACCATAACACAGACTGTGGTCATTGCATTGCAAGTACATGACTTCTAACAGCCAGCATTTTCTGAGAAAATTTAATTTTCAGATTCAGAGAAAAATGTTTTCTAAAATGTGGGCTATGAAGGCATATGGTGATATTGATCTGCCGATTCGTAGAAGGCTGTAAGTTGGGGTTTTTTGTGCATTTATGATCCAGGATGAAATATTACCATATTTAGCAGTAAACTGAATTTTCTATAGTACAATAATGTTTGGTCTTCTAGGAATTCTGCATTTTAAGAATCTTGGACAAACCAAGTAATATTTCTTCCAACTAAATGATAGTGATTAATTCCAAAAAACAGTGACAGCTTTGTAAAAGTTGAAGTAGCTGCTTATACTTTCTTGCTCTGAAATAAATGCTTTTAAAGCTGGGATTAAGAATATTCAGTGTAGCTGTATTTTTATACTTAGGTTTCTGTTATAATTAATGAAATCTTATGAACTCACTATTTCATAGGAAAAAACCCCACATTTTCTTTGAAGTAACATGCTATCTAAAAGTGTTATGCTCTTTAGTTAGAGGAGAATATACAATAGTACTACCACACTGAGGTTCTTGAGACTTGCATCAGTAAAACAGAATAATGTGGCCTTTAAATAAGAGAAGTTGCTGAGTTACCTTACAAAGAGAACATGATGAATGGGCAGACTCATAGGAAGTAAGCAAAGAAGACAAGTTGCATTTGCTGTCAGCAGTTTGTTCTTGGATGTCTTCAAGCAGTATGCCAAGTCTAAATATTTCCCCTTCCACTTTTCTAAACCAAATTGCAATACACAGTTGGTTAAACATGTATGAAGATATTTTACTTCTCACTATGATAACCATATTGGGCATTGCAGTACACTTCCCAAAGGAAAAAATAAATTAATGGAGTTCATTGAGTCCCTTCTAAGAACTTAAATTAATCAATTAGATATCCTAATTATAACTAGGATGTGTAAAGCCCAAGATGAATTTTGGCCAAATCACTTCTAGCTTACCACATATAACATTATCTTAATGTTTTCACTTCAGAAAAATTCTAATGGATAAGTGAAGTCATGGTTGGAAGACGCTCAAAATATGGAAAATATACTGATGTACCACTTAAGTACTTTATCGTCTAACCTTTCAGGATCAAACTTTCCAATGTTGATAGACTTGTCCTTGTAGTTCCGCAGCTGTAAAAGACGGTGCTCTTCTCTAGCTGTTAAGTAGTTCCTTTCCAAGGCATCAAGATATGTTTTCAACTGATTTAATGCCTTCACCAAAAGAGATAATTGAATAGCAAATGTCATTATGATTTAGCAAGCCATAGTGATAGCTACTTATGCTATGTAAGCCAGATGTTACTTGCAGTGATTTTGGTAAGAATTTTGCTACTGCTCCAAATTGGGATAGGACTAGTCTTGTATGTCCACGTGGTATCTGTCCTGCTCTACTATGTACAAGTAAAATATTAAACTGTAACTTCTGAACTGATAGCCTACATGTCAAAATTCTTAACTTGTATGGCAGCTTAAGGCCTTTCACTAATAGTTTTGAGTTGTAATCCTTAAAACAGATATAAGAATTCAGCCACCTAGGGAGCACCTTTTTCCTGTTAAACTCATAATTTCAGTCTGTGATTGAGAAAAAGAGTAATTTTAAACGTATGATGAAAACATGGAGTGTCTTTACAGAAAATTGTGGGTCTACAGCCATTTAAAGTGCATTTTGGATAACTGAAAATATATAAATTAATTTACCAGATAGTTGTCTTGTAAAAGGAAAGTCTCTTGGGTCATACGCTTAGAGAAGTCTTCCACCTTCAAGACAAAATATTAGACTTTTATTTGTGATTTTAAAAACTGTTACGCTAAAAGAATATAGAATTTGAGTATCAGTGGAAAGTATATATTGAAACAGAAAACTTTACTTTCTTTATCAGTTGATCTGTCTGATCCTTTAGTATTTGAGACATCTTTTCTCCTAGTGTTAGTTCTGGCAGTAAATTAGAAGGATTCAGACAGTGTGCTTCTACTGTACCAGCTGCTGGTGATGCTGTTTTTCCACACTGCAATCCTATATAATGCAAGGTAAGATCAATCAGTTGGAATTTCTGCCCCAAACTGCTATCAAATTATATAAGTCATTTGCATAGTTACTGTAATTTTATTTACTTGCTTTAGACAAACCATGTGTAGACTGTATAGGGGTAGGAGCACGTAATGTAAAGACTTCAGAGGATGTCCCAGTGCCTCCTGAGTAAATGGCAATGCTGGTATTTGGAAAATCAGACTGAGGAAGTATCTGTTAAAATGAGAACTTTGGTTATAGAAACAATGTATACAACACTTGTGGACATAAGCAAAAAATTTAGAAATAACTCAAAATACATAGGACAAGTTACTAATATTAATGAAATGTTTATGATAACAATATCATGTCATTTTCTGTGTGTTTAGTTTGATATATGTATAGTGTCTCATTGTAGAAGTACTTAAATGCTTCAGCTCTGTTGTGAAAAATCTAAAGTGGATTTGTAGAAATGGGAAGTACAATATGAAGGTGACAAAACAGTTTTGGGGAATATTCTTAGCCTGGAGATTTAAAAAAAAAAAAAAATCTATTTTGATAGATTGAATCCTAAGGTAAATCTCAGATGGTCAATATGATTCTGAGTGTCAGGATGCTATGTCAGCATCTTGTTTGCAGCCAGGAAATCATAGGGAAGACTATTAAAACTTGTTACATCTGGAATGATTTACTAAGAAATCTAGGAATGGACTTAAGCATCTGTATAGCTCTGAGTGAACTCCATGGCAGGGTATGAAATTGAGACGTGATTATCTAATTACTAACAAACTTCAAAAGAAATTTACTACAGTAAGTGAAACACCATTGTCAAACAAATCCTTTAAAAATAATTGACTTGTCAATAAATGCCAGTGTAAATAGTTAGAGAGTGTTAAGATGCAGAAAAAGACAAAGGTGTCTTAACAAGCACAGGCACAGTATAAAAGTATATTTTTAAGGAAAACTTTCAATTTAAAGTACTTCTTTTTGTGAATTTGAACATTTACATATAATACTGGAAATAACAATTCATGGTGAATTCCCCAGTGCTATGATAGGATGCTTTAGAATTGTAAATAATACTCTAGAGCATCATTAAATATTTGGTAATGAAAGTTCCATAGAAATTCAGTCCCCCAAAATTTGTGAAAGCAGTTGTTGACTAAAGTTACATACTTGTTGATACCTGATAGACTGCCTGCATGAACTAGTCAGATTCTACTGGACACAGAATATCTTCTTATGGTAAACATCATTCTACCAAGCATTAAGAATTTTTTTTAAGGATCTTAATTACCTCTAGCTGTTGCAACAGTTCTGGAATGCTTATTTCTTCTTGATTCTCTACTTCAGCAGAATTGAAATAGTTCTTGTTTTCTAGAATGTTGTTTGCAAACACTGATTTCCTTAGCAAAATAGGGAAGGGTTTTGTTCTTTCAATTGTAGGAACTGAGTTAATATTGTCACTTTTTGGTACTTTAACTTCTGCAGCAACTTCAGAGAAGGCAGGAAGGCAATAGTGAGCTTGACCTTGGCTATATTTGAGATCGTGAGGTGAAACTGTTTTCTTAAACAGGTGTCTCTGTTCTTTCATGTTTTGAAAGATGTGTATATCTTCATTATAATTAACCAATTGTGAATTTTGTTGTCTACAGCCATGCTTATCCATAGAAGAAACAGGTTTCTTTGAAACACATCTGTTTTCATTTAGCGACTTTTGATTGTCACCAGTGTTGACTCCCTCGTGCTTTTCTAAGTGATATTCTTCAAATTTAGATGCCCATTGTTCATGGGCTAAAGGGCCTTTGGCATGTTCTGAAGGCTCAGGTTTGTTTATAGTGTCATCGATACTTTCAGTAAAGGATGTCTCTGGTATTGTCTCACATTCAATTAACTGGCATGTGCTTATTAACTCTCCCGTAGAAAAATGACGCAAAAGGACATTGGACATTTTTAAGTTAGTTTGTTCTTTGCTCTCTGGTTTATTAAAACCACCAACAGGGAATTCCTTCTTAAAGGAAGCTTCACTTCCAGGCATTTCAGCTGAAATCCCCGTTGTTCCTATGGCACCTCTGTGATGATTGGAGAATTCCTCAGGGTGTGGATGAGTTTCATGATTTGCTGTTGCTTTTATGTTTTTGTTATCTTCAGAAGAGGATACATTTAAAATACCAGAAATATCTTTTGCACCAGTACAGTCATTCAAATTATATGAATTATTATGGTATTTACAGGTTATTCCTACATCTCCATCATAAGGTAAGTCATCTTGTTCGTCATCAGTTGCATCTGTGAAACAGACTACTTCCTCTGAAAGTGAACTGTTCATGTGGGTTTTCAGCCAGTCTGATGGTTTGCACTTTTTCATAGTCTCCATATCCAGTTTACGTAGAATATGAATGTCGTTGCTTCTCCAATTTTGGATAGAGCTTTAGTATTACATGGATCAAAATATGTAATGTATCAGTAATAATTATTGGATGCTCACATACATTTGAGAATGAGGTCTACTTATGTCTGGTACCTATTGTTGGTTTTTTTAGAACCATCCTCATGATGTGGATCTCTTCATATTTACACTAGTGTTAAGTCTGCATTAACTACTGGAGGAAGTAGACACAAATGACAAAAGCATCAGCAAAAGGAGATTTGAGCATAGTACCAGGTAACTGTCCTTGCTCGTTAATCCCTCTATAGCATTATAGCCAAAAACGTGGTAACAGAGCCACCCGCACTACTAGAATTCAAACTCAGTTAAAAAAAAAAAAAAGTAATAAAATGCTCACCACCATGCAGTGTTGCTTCACCGCGGAATCACCGAACTTTTTTTTCAATTTCTTACACCCTTGCATCAGACAAAATGGGGTGTGTTAGTGCGATACAGAGGTAATGCTCAGTCTCGCCCCTCAGCCTCGCTGAGGGCGGTGTTTCACCACCTCGGCCGCTGGTACGCCGTGTGCTCTGCCGTACGCGCAGAGCGAAGCCAAGCCCCAGCGCCCGGTGCCGCCAAGTGCCGGGGTGCTGCTTCG
>NW_010520589.1:0-3714 GCF_000687285.1 Phaethon lepturus
ATACTTATACTTATACTTATACTTATATTTATATTTATACTCTATCTAGAGATGGGGATAAACTAGAATCTTGTCTCCTGGTTCCTATGAATTCCTGGGATAAACTGCACTGACCTAAACTTGTAAACTTTTTTTCTGCATTGCATCAGAAGCAGGGAAGGCCTTTTTGCTATATATTACACGGCTCTCAACTCTCATGGGAACCATCTGCTCCCAAGAGATTTCAAGACCATGTGGGTCAAACTACCCCAAAACCAGCTGATCTTGCAGCAGTTTTTCCATCCTGAACTGGAAGCGGTGGTAGTTTCAACACTTGAAAATAAACCCTTGCTTGCAAGTGAACTGGGACAAGCAAGACCTTACACACGGTTTAACCCTGGCCTTTTACTGGATTCAAAATCTATCTTTCCCTCTCACACCACAGGTAACTTCTGACTGTGGTTGGGCACTGGAAGGGAGATCTCATGCAATGTGATCTCATGGACTTATGCCCCCAGGTTCGTATAATTTTTCCCTTGTGTTACAGAACAGGCCAAATAAGTTAAGAAGTTTCACTTTGTTCTGCCATTTATTGGTAGAGGCCAGGCTGATCCTAGAACTGATCTGGAAAGGGGACCACCATGTCCCCCTTCTCTTGCCTCTAATCAGACTGGTTTGTGCTAGGGCAGTTCTCCATGAATTTACAGCCCAGGGACACTGTTTAATTAATGGGTCTAAAATATCTGGGCTTGACCAATGGCTTTTTTTAAAGGATATTACACATGCACGCAGATGACGGGAAGAATGACAGGGGAGCCAGGATGGCGCGAGTTTCAGCAGAGGAGAGGGTAATGGAGTCAGTGGTCTGCATTACTGGCAGCCTGCTATGGTGGTGAGGCAACTTCAGTTGCTGGAGAGAGGTTCTCAAGTGCTAAAGGAAAGCCCCCTAACCACACTGCTCATTATTCTTGCTACAGGATCCCTAGAGACAGAGGGTTGGCCCACTGGAAGGCGAAACTACCCCAATATTTAGGAGATTATCAGAGATGAGAGGGAGAGGGGACAAGGTCTGAGAAGTGGTGGTATGAGACAGGATGAAATATGGCAAGGGAGCCACGGAGGACACCAAAAGCAGAACCATTACCTCAGCTTCACTGCTTTGGTCTTTTCACCCCTTCTTCACTAAAGCCGAGACCTTTCAGGACAAGTAGCTTTTTTTCTTACTTGTCTGCTAAGTACTTATTGTGAAGCCTTGTGTTTGGCTGTTTGATCTGCTTCTTCACTGTTCTCACCTCCCGGGGCATGCAGGGCTCTTGCAAACATGGCCACAGAATAGGAATAGCTACTGTTAGCTCCGGGTCTGCCTGCTTCCAGCTCTGGCACTGCCCTGTAGGGAGGCTTTTCCCCACTCAAGCTGCAGGTGCTTTTCAGTAGTCAGTGGTGCAGAGGGGAGTCATAGGAGAAAGGCAGGCAAAAGAGAAGAACCCTTTAATCTGAGCTGTGAAGCAGCTGGTGCTCATGCTGTCTCTGCCCTGGGTTGTGTTATCGCAATCCTTCCCCAGCACTTTTCCATCCGAGGCAGAAAGCAGTAGGCAGCTGCATCTCCAAACATTGTTTTGATTATTTTTCCTGACGGATTAACCCAACAGCCCCCAGCTTTCCCACCCCAACCTGAGGGGCTGGCGCTGCTGTCCTTGGAGCTGCTGTCATCCACAAAGTGTGGTCCAAAGAAGCTGCTTTTGCTCCCAGAGGGGCTCAGTTGTCCCTGGACCCTGTCCTCAGCAGGTAGGTCCCAGCAGTGTAAGTGGCAGGAGCTGTCAGGACTGCTTTAAGATGTTCTTCACCTTCATTCCCTATCTAAACTGGAAAAAGGACCCTGGGCTGAGTGAGAATCTGGTGACAGTTCCCAGTATGCCTGGGTGCGGGAAGCCGAAGACCCCGTCTAATATCTGCTGTAATGGATATTACAGTCCCACTGTAATATCAGCTTGACGATGGCATCCCTTTTCTGGTGATAGCTGGTGCGCACCCTGAGCTTTTGACAGTGTCAGTCAGTCCTGCATGCTGGGCTTTTGTCCTGGGAAGGAAATTTTTCCTGTCATATCACTTTCTTCTCAGCCTGCTGTTCATAGTTACAGTTTGGCAAAGTCCTTAAATATATGCTTAACTTTACCCATGTACTGTCAGGTTTTCGCATGATTTCCTAAGGATATGAGACCCTTGTGACCCTTTTGTCTCTCCGCCCAAGGTCTGTCTGTCAACTGCCTCCCCTGATTATTTTTCTAGCTATAGGCCCTTTTCAGCCAAATTTTCCAGAGGCAGGGATCTTAAGCATAAGAAAGCTATTGCAAGTTTCATGAAAAGCAGGGACTTGGAGGGGAAGAGACTGAAGTGCCCTGAAAGAAGGAAATATTGCCACATGAGCTCAACCCCTGTAAGACACCAAAGGACACAGTTAAGAGCAAGCCTCACGTGCTCCCTACTCATGGGAGAAGCCCCAGTCAGAGCTTGTTACTAACCGTGAACTACATGTTTCAAGGAAACCATGCTGAAACTCTCCTCTTCTTTTCTTGGTGTCTAAGATATTTCTTCAGGTCTTTGGTCTTTGAAATTATATATTTCTTATAAGGTACATGTGGGAGAAACAGAAAGGGTGGACTCTTTGGAGGTTTTCTGGACTTAATATCCATTAAGCCCATTCCCTCCCACATGCACACACACTCATGTTCATCAGGCAATAGGACGTAACAACCCTTAATCACCCAGCTCATATCATTGCTTATTTGGTTTTGGAAGCTGTTTTGGAAGAAGGCTCCATATTATTCCTAATGATGGAGACCAGTGCCACTGTACGGAAGCGGGACTACGGAAATGATGTTTTCCAGTCTGTGGAAGCAACATGTCTCATTGTGATGCAGCAGGTAAATTGTCAGTACAGGAAGTAGTACAAGTACAGAAAGGAGCATCCTATCACAGGCAGCACTCTACGCTGGGAACCCCCCAAGCTGGCTGGCAGGGAACAGCGAAGGCTGAAGTGTTTGCCTCTTAGATACCTCATTTCAGGCGTAAAGGGCCTTCAGCACTCAGAGCACTGAACCCTCTACTGAAATTAGATACGTAAAGCCTTCCTGAGTGAACTTTTCCCAGGTTTGGCTGGAAGGAGAGGCTCTGTCACTGCTCCTGTGCCTACCCAGAAGCTCACTACTCTGAGAACTTGCTCAAATTACGGGAGAGCAGGGTTCAGCTGCTGACTGCCTCCAGGAAGACCAATCCTAGGCAGTTCATCTCCCAGGTGAATGACTCCACACCTCAGCCACGGAGCCACTGTGGCCATTTCTTTCCCTCTCCCTGTCCTGGTGAACACGCGGTGAAGTCCCACAGCCGGATGAGCCCTGGCAGGGGAGATTGAGAGTGACCCCCATGGCACAACACGTTGTGGTTTGAGGTGAGGGAGGTGAATGCTGTCACAAGAAGGAGCAGATTACAACCTGACTTGCCCACTCTCTTCACGAGTGCTCCCGTGAGTTAGTACAGAAATCGGGAGCACTAGCATCTTTCTGGGCTGTGTTCTGTGCAGGATAGGACACATACTATCTTCTCTGTTGCCTTCTGAGACCCTGTCCCCATCTGATTCCCTCGGGTGACAGAGGCACAGAAGTGCTCGGTCTGCAGGTTGCTCTTGTGCTGGGGCTGTCAGCCTGCTGCTGCTGCGGTTCCCAGTCCCGGGGCGGGGGG
>NW_010520589.1:3745-6767 GCF_000687285.1 Phaethon lepturus
GAGACACGCACTGAATCAGCATTACAAGTGCTTGGGAAATTTTGAGGTCAAAGCCACAAGTGCCGGTTGATGTGTGGCACGGTTGGCTGGTAGCTGAGCATTCGTGGACTGGAGCACTACAATTACGTAAAATTTGCTGTGGGTCTAATCCTCAGTCTCTTGCCCAAGGTCACATAAGAAGTCCATGGCAGAGAGGCAACTGGAAACCAAATCACCAGAGTCATAAGCTAATGTACTCGCTGCTGAATCAAATCCTGCAAAATAAAAGTTTTAAGCCAGATTGTATTGTAGCCATCACGCCCTTGACATGGCTGATTGATTGTTAACACGGGTATAGGTGTCGTGGGGACTAAAATTGATAGTACAAAACAGATACCTGTTTCTGTCAAGTTTCTATAAATATGTATCTGTAACTACTTACCATCTATCGAGCACGAAATAGCTATCCTATTAAATAACAATGCAATTATACTACCAACCATAAACATTTCAACTGGAGTTCCAGCATTATTTTTTCTTTGCTTTGCCAAATGTTATTTGATCGCTCACCTGGAGCAAATAACTGTTGCCTGACAGGTGAGTAAAATCTGGTTAGTTTTTGAATCTTTCTTGTTGTCAGGCTTGCTGAGGTCAGTAGACTTTGAACTTGACATTGGACTTTTTCAGGTCCTAGCCCTCAGGAAGCGTATTTTCTAAATCACATTTGCTATACCCCTAGAGGTGCAATGCATTTTCTCTCTGGATCTGATACCTAAAGCTTATGTGTTTCTTCTGCAATTCTCACTTTCTTTCCAAATGTGTCTTTTAGCTAAGAGGGAATATCTGTAAGGCCCTGGAAGGAAACGAGCACCTAACAATCCAGGCTTGTTGCTGTGTGATTCCCTAGATTACAGCTACACTACAAGAAAGAATGCTATGAATCTACTTTGTAATTTTTACTGTGATTTATTTTACTGAGGATTAATTAATCATTCTTTCACCAAAGAATTAACAACACTCTTTTTCCAGCACAGAAGTGAACGGTTCCATTAACAAGCAGCTACATACTGATTCCAAGCAGGCAATCAAGTGTCAGAAAAACAAAAAGGGATTTAATGCTACACCAACGGGGGAGCTTTTGAGGTAGGGAGCTCGGACGCCTGTTTTTGCAGCACAGTTTGGTAAGGCTTCTTGGCCGATTGCTCCTAGTGGGGTAGAAAATGGGACTGAATCCAGAATACAAGGGGGATACTTGCTGGCACAGAATGTGAAAGGATCTAAAAATTTCAAGCTACAGACTCAGGTCTGTGCTGAGATTAGGGAAAGCTCAGCTGAGCTGGGTTCACGTTGCTGAAGTCTGCAAGGTTACTCGCTAGTGCCTGGGTTTCTGATGCACAATCCAGAAAGACTATTTCCCAGCAACCAACTCAGAAGAGCACAAAAGAGGCTTTTTCCTGGGCTTTGCACAACTCAGGGGCTGACTCAAATCCAAGTAAACAAGCCCCAACTTTTGGGTGCTCAACCCCACCCTGCACAAGACCCTTTGACTGTCCTGTCCCGTGGCTCCTCTCCACGGCTCCAAACAAGTGGTATTGACCCCAGCTGGGACATGCAGCGGCGCTTACCTCCAGGACCATCTCTGTCATCTGGAACTGCTTCTGGGAGACCTTATCAGAGCTCACAGGCTCATGGAAGAGCAGGCAGAGCATGTCGTACTTCTTCAGGGCCTGCTTGTAGTTCTTCTCATTCAGGTCGATCACTCGGTCTTTCCCATCGTAAGTGGGGAAGTTCAGTCCCTCTTCTGCCTTGCAGCAGAAAAGCAGGTAAAAACCTGCCAGGATCCAGCAAGTTGCCTTCATAGGGGAACCCTTGGAGTGCAGCGGAGGGTGGGTAAAAGTCCCCCTCCTTCTTAATTTGGGAAGAGGGGGAGACCAAAGGCTCCAGGTGAAGTTCGAACCGAGTTTCTCTTTCTGCTGCCTTCCTAGCGATTAGCCCAAACGCTGCAAGGCTGGTGGGGAGCAGCAAACTTTGCTGTCCTGGGCTCACAACAAAGAGACAGACAGGAGAAGCTGTCAGGCCAAGCCCTGGATACCTTACATAGCTGTGTCCAGCTCCCGTGTCATTAGGAACTCCATTTTTAGGAAGCAGTTGTTTCAGGCTAAAAATAAACCCTGCAATGAATAAAAAGGACAGATATGACACCATTGAGGGACTTGCTGGCACTCTGCATCATCCGAGAGAGAGGGAGCGAGCAAGAGGGAGGGAGTAGAAGATGTCGATGCTGGGAGTATGCAGGCAGGGTTTGTGAAGGGACAGACTTCACTTGTGCAGGGAACCAAGGCACAGCCTGTCCTACTAGGGCTTAACAAAAATAGAAGGTATTTACTGCAATTTTTAATAAGGGTATCTCTCTTTGTGTCCCCTTGGGAATCACAGTGATTAGGCTTTGGATAACAGATCTCAGTTTCAGAGCCTCATCTGCACTGCTAGAGGAGAAGTCCCGTTTCCTCAGCAGCAAAGGAGGTGAGCACTCGTGGGACTCCCTCCTCCTCCTCCTCCTGCCTGGGGCACCATCCTGAGCTGCTGGCTGACATTCAAGCTCTGCTCTGAAGCACCTTCTCTGCTTGCAGGGTACCAGGAGAATTGCTGGCCCTTGGACCTGTAACCCCAAAGTAGAGGGAAGCTTATGTTGCAACCTCCCATGCCCACAGCAGTTACCAAGCCCCATACATTGCTGGCGAGAGGTTAAAAACTTATCGTTCTAAGGGGGATGAAGGGCAGGAGGCATGTGCCCAGGCCAGCATCTTGGGGTAGGAGTCAGAGCTCTCCTCAAGATGATGGACAGAGGCCACCATCACTGCTGGCCTCTCTTCCTGTTGGCCCAGAGGGGTCTTTTCCCACGAGCCCGTTGCATTTCCCAGCAAGTGGTCCTGCATACTCCTTCCTCTCCATTTCCCGGGAACGGTGACCGGTTGCCCCTTCCCCAGGAGCTCAGCGCCGGCTGCTGCTTTTCTGCATCACCCGCACCACCCTGCTGGGGGAG
>NW_010520589.1:6791-11261 GCF_000687285.1 Phaethon lepturus
CAAGTCTTTCCCCCCTCCCCCTCCTCGGGCCGGGATGTCACCGCTGCCCCATGACTGGCAGTGACAGGCAGGTGCAGGCAGGCCAGCTGGCCACACGCCAGCACCGGGGCTACCGCGGATCTGCTGGAGAAGGCAGCGCTGAGGGGCTGGGAGAGAGGAGCTTGGCAAGGGGCACGGGTCTCCCCACCCCCCCGCCTCTGCCCCCCGCCAACGTGATGTGCAGACAAGTGGCCTTATCAGGCCTTCTCCTTGTGTGTTGCTCCATCACAGCCTTGCCCCATCCACACCAGTGAGGAGATGATGTCCCTTCTTGGGGCATGCAACTCTCGCCCTAACCGTCTGCTCCCATTTAATTGTGTGGCTGGGATTATTTCGATATCTGGGGTGAAAGGCGAGCATTACTTAGCAATTACAGAGTCATAGAATCATTTAGGTTGAAATGACCTTTAAGATCATCAAGTCCAACTGTAAACCTAACACGGCCAAGTCCACCACTAAACCACGTCCCTAAACGCCCCATCTATATGTCTTTTAAATACCTCCAGGGATGGTGACTCAACCACTTCCCTGGGAAGATTATACTAATTTCCTGGGTGACTTAGGAGCGCACATCCCCTTCGGCTTTCACTTCCAACATGAACAGCCCGTGACATACTGACTGAAACTCTGTGGGCAACAGTTTCCAAGTCTGTCTTATTTCCAAAGTCCCCCCTTAGATTCTGCTCATGCCTTTTCAGAAGTTCAACGTTTGCCTGCAACTTGAAGCCCTAACGATGAAGCCTGAGGAATGTGGGTAGGAGCCAGAGCAAGACAGCCTCAGAAATACCCTCCCTAAAGAGGCACCCTTCAGGGGCGGTCGCTTCTAGAGGGAGATGTGACAAACCTGGATACGTCTGATGGCTTTTAGTGAGAGACGCAAGACACGTGTCAGGGTGGGTGGCAATGGCTGGCTAGGCTTTTGCTGAATGCTTAGGCTGTAAAATGCACAACTGATCTTGTGGGATGAGCAGGCACACACCAGGCTGGCTGGTTGCCTTTGAAGGACCCCATGGATTTGGGGTGGAGGAGCAGGCTTCCGCTGGCATCAGAGCAGGCACATATCAGACAGGGCTGTAAAATGAAACGTTCACAACTACTTCAAAATTGGTTTCCCGGGCTCCTGTCCTCCTTGTAGATCTTCAGCATTGCTCCACTTTCATATTGCTCAAGCTATTTTTGAGCCACTTTCTCTCTAGTTTGAATAACTTTTTAATCTGCCTAAAAATAGACACAATCTAATTCTCATTTTCTTCTCTTTTTGCTATAAAAAAAAAAGGAACAAAAAGGCTTTTTATTCACAAAAAGTGTTCCCTCGTCAGCCCAGACACATCTATTTTATCTGCCACCAGCACAAGTAGCAAAGATCTGTTACAGTTAGGCTTCACCTCTGCTCCAAAGGTAATTCCTCCAGCAGGCCAACACTGGATGTTATGGTCACCGGAGAGTCCATCTCTTTGTCTCTCCACTCAAAACCTCAGTGGGACTGTTTGTGCTAAATCCAGTGGACATTTTGGGGCAGGCTCACTGTCAAGAAAAGGACAGTGTATAGACTTCATGGATTTGGGGAACCTAAGTTTTGTTGACGGCCCATTTCTACAGGACACTGATGAAAGGTTTCTCTGTGTGCCAGATCCTCCTCTGTAGTGTAGGAGCAATAGCAGTTCCCCACAGGAGGGGAGGATGAGAGTGACAGAGAGCTTTTTTGTGAAATCCTGGATTTTGCATTCACAGGTTCACTACAAATACTTAGTGCTATCTTTTTGCATAGTCCAAGGTCTTCCAACTGCCCATGGTTGCAACACATCTGTTTCTGTGGCCAGCACCATACGAGGGAATGATATGGTCAGCACTGTGTCCTGGGACATCTGCCCTTCAGTTCATTCCCTGGCAAAGCTGGCATCTGTTATCTCTGATATAAATTGACTGCAAGGCTCAAACTCCCAACTCTGATTCCTTAACCATCTTTTAGTCCTGCCTCTAGGAATCAGCATGATGCTCTTCCTTGGTGAACCATCCCACCATCCACCTGAGAGCTCTCTGAGAAATGAGCTGATAGAGCTCAATGCCCGTCCACCTGGGCAGGTGCCCACATCGTTCAAACAACCTTTGGAATTGGCTCCCAAACTTCAGAGTAAGACAAGAGAGAATTAAAGGAAAAATTGCTGTTGGTTTATCTACTGTTCTAGGCTCTTTGAGGTATATTCATTAAGCAAAATCCTGGCTCCAGGGAATCAGGTTGCAAAATCACCCCTGACATGCACTGAAGTAGGATTTTACCTTGTTTCTTTGAATTTTGTGAGGATAGGTAGCCAGTGACAGAAATACAACAGAAAGCTCTCAAAACAGTACAATCATCTCAGCCTTTCACTTCAGGCCTGCAGAAATGCGGGGTGGGGATGTAGGATAAATAAAAATCTCCTTCTTGTTAAATTTTTTTCCTACTTGTATTAGAAATTAGGGATATCTACTTGCTGCTTCTCCCTCCTGGCCGCTGCAGCTGCACTCCACGCTCATTCTCACCTTCCTTGTCCTTTCTAGCTCATGCAGTAAAAGAGGTCCCCAGCCACTGCTGATCCAAATGCTCCGGTGAGCCTTTTTTCCAGGGCTTCAGGATTTAAGATTCTGCTTTAGCTAATCTCTTTTCAAGCTTCTAAGACCTTGTATGTTTTGCAAGATAGGAGTGTTCAGAAAATATGCCTTTTGCCACCAGCTAGCCAAGCAAGGTCACAGCTGGTAATAGCTTTGAGTGTACTGCTGTCATTAGGGTGGAAGCCTCAGAGACGCACTGAATCTTTCTAAGGAGACTGAGGGGATCACTATCACCTCGAGGAAAGCTCTGCAGTGCGAGAAAACCTAGTTCTCTCTCCCTTCCCTTTGGCCCTGAAAGGTGACAAGTCCTTCATGGTGCTTTACATTGCCTGTACTCTAATGCAGTCACGTCAGTGATGGCAAATACAAGGCAGAGAAGTTATAGCATTTGCACCCCCTCTCTTTTTTCCCTGTCTGAAATTGCCGGCGATCTTTTTATATTTTTGCTGAGGTGTGATAAGAAGAAGCTATAAACCCTCCTGTTTTCTGACACACAGATACTGTTTTTGATGAGGAAAATAAAACACAGCACAAACAAATGCGCTTATACAAGATTCTATAGAAGTTGTAAAGGGAAGGTCGACAAGATGTCTTGGAGGTCCTGATTCACTCTGAGCCACGTAGGGTCTCTGCTCATTGACATTTCAAAGAAGTCTTGTCTCTTTAGACATTATGTCCCCCAGAGCAGAGTTGCTCTCTGCCACCTTATGGGGATCATTGCACCTCTGTGTCTTTGGGAGCTGGTCTGGCACCTGTGCCTTATACAGGTCAGAAAGTAGTTTGAAGGGCAGAACCGGGACTGTCCCAGAAGGATTGGGATAGTTACCTCCTAATGGGTTTATAATCCCTACACAGCAAGAAGGGATTTAACTCAGCACTCAGGGCCAAGTGGAAATGGGCCCATCGGCATGGATGGAAATGGCTGGGAAGGAGAGTAACAAAGTGAAAATGAAAAGCATAAGGAGAAATGCTGGAAGCAGGCAAGGCTGCTTCTTCACGCAGAGGTCTGACAAGGGACATCTGAAGGCAGCCTGCTGTGGTGGCTGTGGGACCCATCAGGTGGACTAGAAAAGGTTGCAGGTGATAGCCCGCAGCAGGACACAGAGGCAGCAACCCAGCAGGGCTGGGAGCTCTGCCAGCCTCTGGGAGTGGGGTACAACTTGCCCACAGGCAACCCCCCCCTCCCTCTGGAAAGGGTGGAGGGTCTCCCTGGGGTGCTTCCTGCAGGTAGCACTGGGATGGGAGCACTTTCTGCATTGTTTCTATACAGGAGCCAGCCAACTGATGCCACCCCTAGTACACCCAGGTGGTTTCAAAGAAAGAAGAGCTTAAACTTGGCATTATATCAATCTTAGCTGGGGCGACAGATTTGCGGCTGGCCATACCGGCATTGCGTTAGACATGTCAGAAAAAGCCTGAATCCTACTAATGAGTGGGCAGAGAGATGGTAACACGAAACCCCGAGCTGAAAATGTTCCAAGGCCATTTCATAAGCTGCAGGCCCCAATCGTATTTGATAAGTGTGCAGGGCTACACTTAGGTGTCCTACCCCTCCCCGTGCTTTTTGCAAAAACTCCTCTTTCTGAGGATGGAGTAACTGGCACCCTGCCTAAAGAAGCCAGATCCAGATTTATTCACTGAACCTCTCACGGGAGCCCATGCCTGCGGTTTGCAGGACGTTGCCTCTGCAGGGCTGGGCAACAGGGAGCTCTGTCTGTGGCTGTTGGGGTCTGATAGGCAATGCCTTCCCGGAGCCACAGGAAGGCAGCCTTCTTTGGGCAAATAATCAGTGTTTGGAAGAGACTTTTGAGCAATTATCACAGAATCACAGAATCATTAAGG
>NW_010520589.1:11344-18287 GCF_000687285.1 Phaethon lepturus
TTAGAACACTTCCAGAGATGGCGCCTCCCCCACCTCCCTGGGCAGCCTGTTCCAATGCTTGACCACTCTCTCGGTGAAGAATTTTTTCCTAATATCTAGTCTAAACCTCCCCTGGCGCAACTTGAGGCCATTTCCTCTCGTCCTATCGCTGGTTACTTGGGAGAAGAGACCAACACCCACCTCACCACAACCCCCTTTCAGGTAGCTGTAGAGAGCGATAAGGTCTCCTCTCAGCCTCCTCTTCTCCAGACTGAACAACCCCAGTTCCCTCAGCCACTCCTCATAAGACTTCTGCTCCAGACCCCTCACCAGCTTCGCTGCCCTTCTCTGGACACGCTCCAGCACCTCAATGTCCTTCTTGTAGTGAGAGGCCCAAAACTGGACACAGTATTCGAGGTGCAGCCTCACCAGCGCCGAGTACAGGGGCACATTATCTGGCCTTCTGGCTCTATCTAACCTGAAAATGGGGAGCCATAGCCTGGTTAGTAAAATCTTTGCCTTGCCAGTAACCACAACGAACTGTGGTCCTACAGACGTGGCCCAGAGCTCTGTCAATCACGTGCTCAAAGCAGCCCTAGCAGAGGCCCAGCCACGCTGCTGCCTGCAATGGCCTCTCACCCACCTTCTCTCCTGCAGGACCTGGGAGAAAGGAAGGGTCTGACATGCATTTGGTGATGGGGCTTTCAGCATTTTTTTTGATGTCTGAACTCCAAAAATCATTCTGATGTCAATGCAGATCCCTGCAATTTTAAGCTGACTGACGAGAGGTCCTTTTTTTCCCAGATACCTCTGAAGCACCCTACTTCAGAAAAACTCTAGTGCCACATCCTGAAAAACTCTCCCCTAGGACAAATCCGATGGCACGTCACTGCCACCCCGCCCCGTTCTATGTCACCTTCCTGTGCTGTGATGCCACAACTGAGGAGTTAAAGCAGTTGCCCCCAAGACAGTGGCATAATCTGCCCCCAGGGTGAAAGGTGCGGACGGGTGCTTCAGGAGGGACGTTCAAATTTTCCACTCCACAGGCTTCCCATGGGGCTTTGGAGAAATCCCTCTGTGTCTCAGCTCTCCACCCGAACCATGCCGGCGGGGCCCGGGGACAGTATGATGTTGCAAGGTGCTTAGACACTAGACTGATGGGGGTGCTTAGACACTAGACTTGCTTCAGGTGAGCAGGGAGCCTGGGGCAGGTCCGGGCTCCTGAAGATTGTGGCTTGCTGGAGAGATGGAGAAGGGGACACAACTGCTGCTGGCCATGATTTCAGCAGACCTGGCTGAGAGATGTGGCCAGGCATGTTCCCATGAGAGCTGAGCTCTGGGAGATCTCCATGAAAACCCAGTGATCCAGAGCCAAGCCCTGAGCTGGTGCAAAAGCGTGGCCCACGGCTGGTCCCCGGAGAGCTGGGGTGTGAATGGGTGCAGGCTGAGCTCTGGCCTAGGGGCCTCAGCAATTATTAATAACATAGTAATAATGTGATTACTAATAATATAGTAATAACGTGATTACTAATAATATATTAATAACGTAATTACTAATAATAGAGTAAAAGAAATAAACCACATTGTCTGACACCGCGCGTTCCCTTCTGGAAACCCTTAGGACACATACAGCCTAGTCTGGCCATTTCCATCGGTCCTCTGCCTTTTTCTTCGAGGAGGTGGGATCACTGGACTCCTGCCTAGCTTTGGCCATGATTGGTATGTCCGAGCCTATGTCCACGCCTCTGCCTGCGTGCACCCATGAACGCATTAACCACCCAGACCTCTGGGGCCAGGGTCTAAACTGAGGATCCTGCACCAGGCAGGGTTGGGGTGGCCAGATCGGGGGTGCCACTTGTACCTCACGTTTCTTCGAGCCATGAGAGCACCGGCGTATTTAATAACATCTTGCTGATTGGAGGGGTGTTTAATTTAGCGGTGTGGCGCCGGCTGCTGCTGACAGCGCTGTGCCCAGCAGATTTACACCTGTTGCACTGGAGTGGCAGCTCAGCTCTCCTTCGCTCCCGTCCCTCCTGCGCTGCCCCTCAAAACCTTTCCCCCTCCTCTGCCCGGACCGTGACGCCTGCCGGGGCGCAGCTGGCAGGGACGGGAAGCGCTGGGGTGAGCTCACTGTGCCACCGGGAGCCTCATTCCTTTTGGGTGATGAGCTGGACAAGCTTAGCATGCTCCGTAATTTTGTAAGGGGACAGAAAGGATTTGCTGCTCTTGAATTTCTGCTCCGTTTTGACCTCCCTCTTCTCTAGCAGGACTTTGTACAGTCTGGGACAGCCTTGAACTCTCTAAAAAGTCTGTTGGCACCCATCAGGCATGTGCATTTCTAGGGTGATAGCTTTCCAGGTAGCACCAATGTCTTACAGGCAGTCCTTTATGCATGCTCTGGGCATGCCTCTTTTTTTTTTTTTTTCTTTTAATGTCAGGCAATTTTTTAATCCAAATTCTTCTATGTGAACAAGCCCTACTGGCAGCAGACCCACCATGGATATTTTTATGTAGCTGGGGTACAGTTACACAGCATTCCCAAGCATTCAGAAGTAATGACTCAGGTATCCCCTTCCCTCAGATCATTAAGTCAGCCTAGAAACCAGGAGATCTGAGAAGTGTCTTGCGTGTGGTATTTTTCCCCGGCATGGCAGCTTCTGTGTGCCTGTGCTCAAGCTTTTACCTCAGCCACAAAAAAGGGAAAAGCTTCTCTATTAAAGCTTTTCTGTTTGAAAATGGAAGCTGAAGTACTTGAGTAATGGCATGAGTCCTGCCGTCAAGAGCCATGGAAGGACCTGAAAATCACAAACAATATGATGATATGGTGGAAGTTAGCAAAAAAGGTAGAGACGTCGTCTTGCCCCTTAGGGATGGCCGAAAACTGCTGTTGCAGCTGATGGTGGGAAAAAGCATGCCTCTGCCCTACTGAAAATGGGCTGCTACCAGCAACTAAGGGTGGCTAGGAGCTTTTTGGGCAGAGGAAACATCTCACAGCTCCTTTTGAGTCTTTTTGCATCTCTCCTTAGAAATTGTCACCCATGCTTGAAGAGCTACCGGCCCATGCTGCTGGAGAGTGTCCTCATCCTGGGACAAAGCAATTCTGAGTCTTATGGTGGGAGGTTGGGAAGTGGAGGCCGAGGCTCCACCTGGTCAGGCTGAATGCTCAGAGGACAGTCTCTCCTGGGACAAAAAAAACCAGAAGCCCAACACAGCCTAAAACATGCAGCCAGCGCTTTCCTGGAGAAAAAGCAGTAGCCGTGTCTCTCCAAGCCCAGGGCCAGCAGGTTGTTGTGCCAGAGCACGGCTTTGCTTTCCTTTCCAAGCCGAGGTTTCTAGCCAAGCACAACATGGCAGCACCCCGGGGCTGCAGCCTGGGCCATGGCTTCCATACAGGGCTGCTGGGTTCGCTCGTATTTATAACGCTTGCCCCCGCTGCGGCGTGCCAGCTCGCAGCGGTCAGCTCTCCCCGGGGCGCAGGGAGTCATTCCACAGGGTGTGCTCCTGTTTCCATCCCCAGGTGCCAAGGGGCCTCCCACCTCCTGGCAGATGGGACCTGGAGGTGGCAGGATGGGGCAGCAAAGCAAGAACAGTCTGGTGGGGAAAAGGGAATGGGGCAAAAAGGGTGTGCAGGAGGTACAGTGCCTGGTTTCTAGCGTAAACTCTGGGAGGTGTGTGGCTTTCTCTAGTGGTGCAGGGAAAGTGTGAGCCACTGCAAACCCATGGGAGACAGGCTGTCCCCAGGCAGGTGAGGAATTTTCTTCTTCAGGTGCATTTTAGTTGCCACTGCTGGTAAGGAGGATCTCAAAAACTGGGGTGTAGCTCCTGCACCAGATGTAGCTTCTCCTCTAAGTTCATCAAAGATGACTTCGGACTTACTTGTTCAGCTGCCAACAGAGCGAACAACACTCCAAGCGGAGCTGTACCAAAGAGAAGACTGGACCACTAGATGCCAGCCTGTGGCCAACGTTGATACGAGGATATTCCTCATGGTTTGACAGGGAGAGCAAACTATGACGTTGCCCTCAACAGGTCCCTTACTGAGCGCTGTGGCTCTAGGCTGGAGATCCCTGAACGGGGAGGGGTATTTTGGTGGGCAGGAGATACAAGTCAGCTTGGAGGATGTGACGGGTTTTAGGTAAGAAGCGGGGTCGTATGTTGATGGTGTTCCGTGTCCTCTTCTGTCTCAAAGCACATGCATGGTGTCAGGAACCAGCACTGCAAACTCAGCTCTTCCGCCTCTCGGGAGCCGCTCACCAGGGTTGCATGTAGCATCCGCGCACTGGAGGCTGCGACTGAGCTCCTACAAAGCTGCCCAGATTCACAGGTGTGGACGTACAGGGCAGGGACGGAGTAACTTGAGCTGGAGTTACTGTTAGTTAGTGCGATTAGGCAAATGTCACACATGAAAAGAGGATCTAAAATGAGCACAGCAGTTTGTGCTCGGTTCTTACCAGCCAGCAGCAGGAAACAAAGGTAGCTTTAAATTAGAAAATATACGTATTCTTTCTTGGTCAAGACCTTTTTTTGGTCTTTGGTTGGTTGTTTTGGGTTTTTTAATTTCCATTTCAATCTAGTACAGAGGGAAAGATTCCCAAGAGGATTATGGAGCTTTCCTTGTGCTACCTGGGATGTTTTTACAAAGATACAAATGCCTGCCTTGCCATAAAGTGACATTTTCTGGACTACTTATATTACTATTTTGTCTGAGTTAAAGCCTGCAGATTTATGAACACAATGCCCTTTGAAAGACCAATTTCGGGCTGCAGTCATTTCTAGATCAGTATCTCATTTGCAAGTAGCAGATTTTTGGGGTTTAAACAGGCAATTAGATATTTAAGGTTAGTCTTGTAAGCATGAGAAACTTTTATTTTTTTGTTGCTCCCACAGTTCGTTCTGACTACTGCTTGTCCATGTTAGACCCACAAAGCAGAGATTTATGCAGCCAAATGACTCAGGATGGGGCCTGATTCAGTGAGTCATTTAACATTTTTCAAATCTCCTGAAGACCCCAAGTACTTAAGACTTAAAGTCCTCTTGACTTCCACATGTTGTGAACATACACAGAAGTATGTGGCTGAACAGCATCATTTACGCTGACAGCGGGAACCCAACTAACTGCACATGCCAAAAAGGGGGAGAATACTGAAGAATCATCTCAGGCAGACTATCAATGACGTTAATTGAAGTGCTAATTGAAAAACATCCAGCTAAAACTCTCCAGTGGCAGAAAGCACAGAATCTGAAACATAAAGGACTTTAAAATTATCTTTTAACTTGACAGAACTGTTCAGATAAGACAGTGAAAATATTTCTTTTGACATTTTTAATTGCAATATTTTTATTTTTACCCAGAATTTCCTTTCTGTGCTTACTCTGTGTCTCACATGAGAGCTGGGAGACCATTGCTTGAGTATCAGGCCCTAAACACTCCCCGTCCACTGGGAACATTGCGAAGGAAACCCGGTGAGCCTGGTACCCAGGGACAAGGTGCAGGAGCATCCAAACCTGCCCACAAGTCCTCAGGCCCTGAGAGACTTTACGTATGAAACCCAGGTGAACCAAACACAAGGACCAGCTGCTATCTATAGCTACCCAGTGACAGTAGATTGGCTTTTTTGGCTTGTAAATTACTGGACACAAGTGGGGGCTTTCTTAGCATAAGTAAAATTAGGAAGCAGCACTCCATCTGTCTCACCGCTGATGAGCTGCGAAATGTTGACCTTCTCTGACGTGTTAGCTTATATAGCCCTGAACCCACCGAAAACACTTAGGCCTGTGCTTAATTTTGCATCCCATAAGGTCTGCCTTTGCACTAGAAGTTCAACATGTGGGTCACAGCTTTCCTGGGTCAGAGCCCAACCCCTGCAGGTCCTTCAAGATTTGGCTTAGATAGAGCTTGTCAAATGATAGAGTGCAATTAATATAACGGGATTCTGCTCTTTTTCCTATTAGTGGCTGATTCGTGACGGATGGGCTGGGCTGGTCAGAGGTATGCATCCAGTCATCGACAGTTTTTCCCAAACTGTCAGCTATATACACCTTGGCGATTTCTAATAATGAAGTCTCTTCCAGGGTGCCTTTTTGTAGCTGGTCGGCGCTGTACCTTCTCACAGCCCCAGTGCCCACACACAGAGGTCTAAATTAGGACCCACACTCTGAAGCTCAAAAGTGACTCTGCTTCAGTTGTCAGAAGCTGGTGGCTCCTCAGCCTCCTATGTGGTGGGACACAGCCCCCTGTGTCACCTGCATGGTGGTGGGCCTGCCATTGCAGAAGACAGGGATTGATCTGTCCATCTCCTCTGACACAGGCAAAGTAGGTGATGGGATGACCACGTCCTCCCAGTGAGCTTGGAGCCTGTTGTCCTTGATTTCTCTTGTCCTTGGCCTGTTCCTAAAGTCACACATCGGGTTTTCTTCCTTAAGGAGGAAAACAGGAAGCAAGTATCTCTCACCTGCAAGTCCCAGAGCATCGAGGAGCCCGGGTCGGAGAGCAGACATCCGCGGGGCTAGGTGTTGCACAAGCACGGGACAGGGAGAGTTGCTGCCTTCGTTGCCATGGTATCTAGTTGAGGGACAGACGTGAGGATGCAGGAGCGATGTTCCTGGACAGCATAGACATAGACCCTGATTTCTCGTGAGGCAACATAGACAAACCCCTGCTTCTGAAGGCGTCCACCCATTTTCACATTTCTGAGTGGACTACATCACCTCAAGTAAGGGCTGAGCTTGCAGAGCAGCTCAGGAACCCAGCTCCTGCCTCTGCCTGGCCACCTTTCCTCACGAAGCCTGTAGGCCTTATTTCACATTTTTGAGACCCTCACCTTTTCATCAGTTTTTAGATAATTGCCCAACTGGTTCAGAACGTATTGGGACATCCACACAGGGAGCTGCTGCCCACGCAGCAACACAAATACACCTTCTCTCAGGAACTCGCTGCTAAATGAAGAGGCGCCATCGATTTTAT
>NW_010520590.1:0-3889 GCF_000687285.1 Phaethon lepturus
GTTTCTGTGATTCTGTGATTCTGTGAATGTTTCACTGAATGCAAGGGGAATTTTTAACAGGTATACCTTTTTGTATATATCTTTATATATATCTCTCTCTACTTCTTTATATGTCTTTATCTATATCGCTGTGTATGTGTGTAATTTGCGAACCTGGTTAAGTCTTTAACTAAGTTGTTGTGTTATTAAGCTTAGAAAATGATATAACTTGTGATTTACCTTAATAGTGTTAATCAGAAGTGATAAATCATATCAACCCGATTCTGACTCGATTTCCCTGACTGTGTAAATCATTTCTCCTGATCCACATGTAAATCATTCCAACCTAATTTTAATTTTGTTTCTCTTCTGTATACTTTTTCCATGTTGAATAAGTAATAGAGGGGACCTTGCCCTGGAATTCTGTTAAGTCGTGCTTTTCTACAAATTTATATTAAAATAATTTGCTTTCTGATATCTTTGGTGGTGATCGTTTAAGTGGCCTAAACCACTCGTTTGTGATGACAACATCAACACATATGTTTTTTATCATAGGGCAAAATTTCACTCACTGTTGTTAACAACTTTACAGCACGAGATGATCTCAAAAACAGAACAAGAAGCATGTGCTGCCCCATTACACTCTCCCTCAAGCAGAATTTACCAGGACGAATGAAACTGAAAAAATCATTGTGGATGAATACAAATACCTGTAACACATACAGCATGCAAATATTTTTTCAGATATTTAAACTGTACTTGTGGAGAAAAACTAGAACTCAGTGATTTTTCCAGTTTGTTTTTGTAAGAGCGTGTCCTGACTTGAATCTAGCTGACCTGCAGTCCTTCTCCCTGACAACTAAAACACACAAAGACTGAGTTGCTTCAGCAGTCTTAGGAGCCGTTTTTAGTAGGCTGTCCCATTTACATTGCATATAAAGCCTGTGCATTGCTGTCCACTGGACCTGTTGGGTGCAAGTGTGCTTCAGACTCTTAATTTCTGGTTCTGGTCCCTGATCTCCTATTCTGCTCTGGTTTCCCTGCCTGACACCTTAATGTGAGCAGCCATAAAGATGGCCTCGTTAGAAAGGGAAAAATACTGAGCGGAAGAAAATGTCTGCTGAAAAATACTGACAGAGAAAATGCCTGCCAGCCTGGGAAATGCTAGCCTGGGAACTAGACCTGTGAACCAGAAGCATTCTTGAAAAGTGCAGCTGGTATTTTTGAAGTATGGCTGGGTACCTAGAAACTGGAGACATCCTGAGATACCATTGATAAGTACAAAAACAAGGAAATGTAACAGCAACCTGCCATCTGAAAAGGTGAAAAATAGTCTGGGAAAAGGGGAAAACTTCCTGAAAAAGTAAGAATCAGTAACTGCCATAGGCTGTTCTAACTGCAAGAACAGAAAATGAGTCTGAAAAAATAAAAATGGTCTGAAAGAGCAGAAAACATCATAATCTATTTGCTGTTCCAGGTGAAAAATAGAAATTAACAGCATCTATTGACTGCTCAAAGTGGCAGTGTCCTATGCCCTCTTATGTCTCTATGCTAGAAAAAGGACTTAATTCTTATCCAAAATGGAGCCTCTCTCAGAGAACTTCCCATGCTGCACATACTTTTCCTTTTCCTAAACAGGTTGAATTTTGCACAAACTTTCTATGAGATCTTGGATCCTTGCCAAAGACACCTAGCTGATTCTAAACTCCATGACGTGGATCATCTTTGAAGTCTTTTATCTTACTGGTCCCTCTCTGGGCCCACTTTTGGGGTCAGTTTGGTTTGTCCTCTGGGATGGTTTGGCCCCTTCTGACATGTGTCTAATTCAATTGATACTAGTATTGTATATCCATATAAGCAATCTATCATAAGTATATCTGCTGTTATATTGTTGATAAGTTAGCTTCACTAATGATAAGTTTGTAGTAACCTGTAATAATATATACCTACTTGATGCTGGTTTTGCCTGTTGCTATAATGGTGATTGTTGCTATACTATTGATTGTTTCTATCATTGATTGCTGCCATACTATTGATTGATACTATATTATTGATTGCTGATAGTAATTTGTAATAGCTTGTATGCTGGTTTTGGCTGGGATAGCTTTAATAATCATAGGTATACTTGTAGTGGTGATTTTTGTGGTAGTATACTTGCTAGTGGTGATTTGTATGGTATTTGTGGTAATCTGTAATAAATTAGAAAAATGTAGAAGATAAAAGCCTCTGTGTCCTTGTGTATTATGGAATCCCACAAACCCATGGTCACAATCTCTACACATGCGCAGGCCAGGTAACCCTTTAGGTTGTGACACACCCTAGGTCTGATCTGTACCAATACAGTCTATCTTGTGATAATCTCTTCTGTTTCCTCATCTCAGACTTGCCACTGATAACCACCACCTCTCATCCCATGGATGGAGCTTTTCCTGAACAACTATTTTTTTTCCCTGAATGCCAAAGAGGGGGGAGCAGTTTTAGAAGGAGAAACCTAGTTGCAATGCCTATAAGGAAATATGATACATTTCATTATTAGTGATACTGCAGCCATTTTAGAAAAAGTTGCAACAACTCTATCTGCAACAGGTCTTTGAAAGAAAGCATGAATGAACATGCAATGATTTTAAAAAAATAAAAATTTCTTTTTTTTAACAATAAACTGTTCAGATAACTGTGATATGTAATAATTATATCTTCTAGTTTATTTCAGATAAATTAAGTACTGAAAATAAGAAATTGAACTTTGTCATTAGCATTCCACAGAAAGATTTTAGTAACATACAAAATTACACATGGACATAGTGCTCCCCATATACATAAACCAAGTATAGCTTCAATAACCCAAGCCCAGCCTGCAATTCTATGGAATTACTGAGGAAGTTCTCCTGATTCCTATGATGGGGATGAGAAACTAGCCACTATTTCCACATCTACACCTTTGTCTCAGTGACTCACGACACTCTGCTAAGAAAGCAATCTTTTTACTGCCAGTTACTGCAGTTAGTCCTTTAGCTCAAATAGGGGCAGCCCAGACTACAAAGGTAAATTTCATGGAATCTCAGAGGGAACTGGCCATTTAATATCTTGTATGTCCTGTGCCAAGCAGCTCTTAGAGCTGGGCCCCATATTCAGAAGATTTTTTTTTTAATTTCCAAATGAAGCAACTCAAAAAACAGAATGGAACATTCAGTAAATGAGTTGATCTAGTACACGAATCAATTTATTTACTCTTCCACAAATAATAAATTTCACTGCTGTGTGGTATAGAGAAAGACATAATTATTATATTGCTTGCAGATATCTAGGTAGTTGATGCAAAAATACTTGGTAGTCTTGAAAGTGGAATGTTAGCATGAGTTGTGACTTGTCTGACAGCCTGTATTCATTATACTGAAGGAACTGTGCTCTATTCCAAGAACCATACACATGTATATAGCTGTAGTGTGCTCATGCTGTGAGCTGTTGTAACTAATGGTCTTTCATTTCTGAGACTGGCAAGAAAACCTTTTGCAAATGCCTATTCAGTTACTTCTATTTTAGAGAAATGTATGTTCTCAAAACACCCAGTTTGCATTTAGGATCGTGAACTGATACACTAAAACCACATTTTATTTTAGCATATGTTCAAACCTGCAACCATACTCATGATCATCTTGCTACAAATGAAGACATGCTGGAGAAGGTCTTCAGTTTAGATGAAATGCTATGTAATTTTAACATACAACACAGGGTTTTGGCAAAGTACCTACAGAAATATGACCTTTAAAAGACAGTAGAAATTTCACCTTTCAATTTAACTACATAGACTTATTCACATATATTTTGTGCTGATCAATTGTACATCTGATTAATCTGCATCAGAACTATTTATTGCTACATTATTGCACTGTCGTGGTTTAGCCCCAGCCGG
>NW_010520591.1:0-453 GCF_000687285.1 Phaethon lepturus
CCGCGTAATTAGGCAGCTGCGCGCGCCGAGCCCGCTCCAACTGGATCGCATCGCTGCTGCCTGAATCACCCGCGCGCGGGACCATCCAAGGCCAGCCCATCCGCGGGCTTCGTCTCCGCAGGCTCTTGCTTTCCCTGTGTCTGCAGCAGAGGCTCTCTCCCCCGCACGCGTTAGAGGTGGAGGACGTTAGAGGTGGAGGTCATGGACACGGCGCTCCCGGCCACACCAGCCAGGTGAGCACCAGTGCTTCCAGGTCTGAGGCAACCACCAACACGAGCGGTACTGCCGCACGTCGCTGTAAGGGTGTCTAAAGGGGGCCCCCAAACACCCTTCCCCCTTGACAAGTCATCCCCAAAACCTTGTCTTGTCCCAAGCCTCGATGACACCCAGTCAGTCTGGGAATCTAAAGAGGAGCAGCAACATAGCCTGGATTTTTTTTTTTTTTTTTTTTTT
>NW_010520591.1:496-10263 GCF_000687285.1 Phaethon lepturus
TCAGCGCTCGCAGCCCGGACACAGTGGCGGGCACCGCTCTGCGGGAGCCAGGAACTGAAACTTTCTGGAGGCCTAATGGGGTGCAAAAAAAATCCACAGCGTGGAAGTCGGCAATAACTTCACGCTGCTGTCATGTAGCGATGAAAGGGCCAGAGCTTGTCTTTCCCACTGACTCATTCCCCTGGCTGCGGACGGCTTTTGAGTCCTTCCAAATTTAGCTAGATTCATGGTGTTTTTTTTAAATCATTCATCAAGTAACTTCTGCAGATAATTATGAGTTTGTTGCTCATTTATTAGCACTAGGCTATAATTATTCAGTATCCAGATGATTTGCTACATGGATCATGTGCTGTTGAGTAGGTCAGATGAGTACAAGGCTCACAATTAGGATTTTAAAGTGTGTTTTCCCAGGAAAGTCTGCAATGCATCCTTGAACTCTGCTGTGTTGTCAACAGTGTGTTATTGGGAAAGCAGAGGCAGAGAAGGTGAATTTGGACATAAATGGGGAGAAGCCTTTGCGGACTATTTTGCTCACGTTTTGCGCAGCGCCAGCTGTAGCAATGCAGGTGCAAGTACTTTATTCTGTGTTTTCCAGGGGTGCGACGCAACGGAGTCCCTGTGCCTCAATGTGACAATTCTCCTGTCTCCAGCTGGCGCCTTTTCCCGGGCGTTTTGCTTTTTAGTGGCCAGACCCAGCATCTCAACGGCGGTGTGAGAGCACTTAGCAAAAGCTTTTCTCCTGTGAAGCCGCAGCTGACCCGGTGGCAACATCCCCTTCAGCCGCGTTTCCCGTCTCTGCGACCGGCTGCGCGCTGGGAGCTCCCGGCCCCGAGGCCGGCGAGATGCTGGCAGCGTTCGTGCCATTGGGGCATGCAGGCGACGCTCCCCGTTTTCAGGGGCAGAAGGATGCTGTGATAGTGGCACTGCCCAGGACGCAGGGAGCAGACAGAGCCTTTGGGCAGGGGCTGTGTCCTTTACGGCTCCGTTTTGACACCGCGATTGCCACGAGGAGCACGTTTTGCTGCGCTGATGCACACAGGGACTCTCCTGCTCACATGGGGAAAACCGAGGCCCCGAGAACTACCAGGGCTTTTAGGAGATCACGCCCATATGGCATTAAACCTCAGCATCCCCTTCCCTGGCCAGTGCTCGCGGCCGGAGCCTTCTGCCGCCTCGTGCCCCCCGTGCCTTGGCTTGCTGGCGATGGAGGCAGGAAGCCCGGGCAGCCCTAGGCAGGACACTGCGTGTCAGAGCTATATGGGACTCCCCCTTATCGTGGGGGTGGGCAATGCCATCTGCTCTGTGCCAGGGAGGAAGCTGATGGCTTCCTGGAAGCCAACCTGCATGGACTTGGCTGTGCTAGCTGGGCTTCACTGCCCAGTCTTTCCTGGTGCCAGAGCAGAAGAGGGGACTTTCTCATACCGGGTACCTGCAGAATCAGGGGGATTGTGGGCTGGATTTGCAGCACCGGCTTATCTTTCTTTTCTGCACCCAGTGGGGGAGTTGGATGTCCCACATACCCCAGACCAAAGGTCCTTTGAGGGGGAACAAGGGGGAAAGGGTGAGCTGATGGGGGGTGCATAGCCTGGTGCTGTGTGGGGTGAGTTAGGCTGAGCCCCAGCACTTCCCAGACCCAGAAACTGGCCTCACCCTACAGCCCACACGGAGTTTCGCTCCCTGGAAACCATCCCCATGGCTGGCCACAGCCACCCCAGCACCTCCGATCCCCAGCACTGCCTGGTCCCGCTGCAGGGAGCCCTGTGCATCACCTTCCCTCTCGACACCTTGCTCTGGTGGTGCGGGGGGAGATGTGGGGTTCAGAGAGCCCCGAGCAGCCCCACACTGTAAACAACCATGGCTCTGCTTTGCCTCCAGCCGAGCGGGGTGCTGGATGTGGCCTCCTGAAGAGCGCATTAACCTCTGTGAATCATGCAAGGAAATTAAGAGCGAACCACATGTCCCAGTGTAGGAGTTCAGGAGACTTCAGGGTCTGTGTCTCCATCAGGGCTCTCCACAGCAATATCCTCCTCCTCCCCCCCGGGCAGAGGATGCCCTGCAGCCACTTTTCCAGAAAGCAGCAGGCACGACCACATCAATTGCTCTGGTATGTCACAGTTCCCTCTCGCTTGTGTAGGTGCCCAGCAAGGAGCTGTGCCCCATCTTGGATGACTTGCCTTGAGCAGTTAAAATGCTTTGGCAAAAATCCTCAACACCTCAAGATCCCTGAGGCCAGCTGTGAAATTCCCTGAGGAGACCCAGCACGTGCAGGGACCGGCAACGATGCCGCAAGACCAACTGCAGGCATCAGGAACCCATGCGCTCGACAGCGCGGAGCAATCAGCTTAGCCACGCGAAAATGGAGACCAGAGAAGACGACAACTTCCCACAGCTCCTGGATGAAGTCCCTGAAGGCAGCTCCTCTGCCCGTTGGATAACCGGGAACGCTGCCGCTTCTCGCTCTTGCGATCACATCGTATCTGTGTGTCACTAACGCACCGACTCTGTGCAGGGTGGAAGGTGTCTATTTTACCAGGTACTTTCCAAAGCCATAGTGAAGAAGAACGGATGCTAAGAGCTCCCTGTAACTACCTGTGCCCAGAAATATGTGGGAAGGCAGTATCCTTCCCCCACGGTGCCTGAGCAGGTAGCTACGTGGAAGACGCTTGTCCTGGTTGTCTTCTGCCGGGAGACAAGGATGCCGGCTCCCCAGCCAGGTCCTCCTGCCTCCCAGCAGGCACAAAAGCCCCGTGCATCTCCCTGGGCGGGAGAGGAGCCTGTGCATCCAGAGCAGCACCGCTGGCCCTGGTCTGCCCCAGTATCATCTGTGGGAGTTTTATTACCAACTTAAAAGCGAGCAAAGCTAGACCGACACCAAAGGCGCTTGAACACCCCACCCATAAGAGGCTCTGGACTCCTCTAGGGTGAAATATGAGCCATAGTTGTTAATAATCATCTGTTCTTTCCACGCCAATTATGTGCAGCCCTTGGGTTCCTGGCAGACTGCAGGCATCTCCCACAGTGGAGCCCAGCCCAGCTCCCTCTTGGGCAGCCACCGGCAGTGGGGTGCTTGCAGCCCGGCGTGCCGGCGCCTGCTGGAAGCACTCCCTGCAGCAGCGGGCGTCCCCGGGCGCTCCTCCGTGGCAGAGCATGGAAGGGCTCACGGGGAGATCTTCTCCCTGAGGAGCGCCTTAGCCTTAGCCTTAAAGCAATAAAAGCATCTCCGTGGCCTTAGCCGTAGCCGTAGCCTTAGCTGTAGCCTTAGCCATGGGGCAGCTCCCAGCCAGGGGCCACCTCTGTGGCCGGTGAGGCTAAGGGGGTCTGCGCCTTTCTGAGGGAAGAGCCATCAGCCATCCAGCGTGGGGTCCCTGGCTTCCCCAGGGGACAGGGCAGACTGTGGCAAAGTGGCAAAGAAGCTTCAACCAGTCTTTTTTTCATATTATTTTTATGATACGTCTTCCATTTTTTATTGAACATCCCCATTTCCGAGTGGCTGCTGCCTTGGAGGGGGAAAACACTCTTCTGGATGCGTTTCACTGGGTCGGGGCATTTCACTTTCAGCTTTTCATCCAGATTTCTGCTTTTAGACGTGAATCAACCGGCCGCAGAGGACGGCACCCGCACACGTGCACACGTGCATCCTCCCCAGCTGCCTGGGCCCGGCTGGCAGCGCCCAAAATGAGCAACCACAAGCTTTTACTCCTCACTTCCAGTGCTCAAACCAAGCATCCCGCAGCAGAGCGCTGGGGGCGATGCGAACTCCTGCCGTGCGACCAGACACTAGAGGGCAACGCGATCACGCAGGCTATTAGCGGTGGACCACGAGTGCTAATGAATTTGCTCGCGTGCACAGCCAGTGCTTTCGGCCAGCGCGCCGTACGCTGTGCTGCTGGGACTGACGGATGCAACGTGAGACCGTCGGGTCTGTTCCCGTACTAATGTCCCACGATGCAAAAGGCTCTAGACCGATTTTCTGCAAGTTTTGCAGGAAGATTTTCTGTTGCCTTTTGGTCAAAACACATTTTTAGGCCAACCTAGTCCTCCAAGAGAATGTGAAAGGGGCATAAAATAAGCCCACTCGCAATTTGGAGACCTGTCCCTGCTCCTTGTGCATCCCCCATGCTGGCTGTGCCTGAAAAAACATTGGAAGGGAAAGGCGCGACCTGATGCCTTCACGCTAACGCATGCATGCCAGGATGGCGAAGACCCACCAGCTTAAACATCACACACTGAAAACAGGATCACAGCTGCCTTTGGCCTGTTTCGGCTGCTTTACGTGGAGCCCTATGGTAGGCAAATCTCAGCCTGGTTGCATCCATCGCTAACTACAATTACGTAAGTCAGAGTTAACACCATTAAAAAGAGAAAAAAAAAATGTTTACCCGTCTCAGCGAACAGCTGGGGAGAAGAGAGGGTGGGAGAGCGAGGAGGTCTCGAGGTCTCGAGGTCTCAAGGTCTCTGAGCTTGGGCTGCGCTGGGTCTCGGTGGAGTCCTGGCTGCGTCCCGCTGTCCCCTCCTGCCGGTGGCTGTCAGCCCTCGAGTGCCGAAATACAGAGATGTCTGGGCTGACAACTCAGTCGAAGATAGGAACCTGTCAAGAAACGAAACAGGAGAATTGCCAGCTTGATTGGTCGCCTCGGGGAATCTGCCATTAGCGGCTTTAAAAGACATGTGTCGTTTATTCTTTCCCCATCTCTCTATTTTACTCTCTTCTCTTTTGGAATGAACTGAAACCTTCCTGGGTTGAAATTTCTGCAAAGATCCCCTTCCCGCTCCTCCACTTTAAAGCTTATCTGTCTGTACAAATTCCTGCCTGCATTACACATAGAGCCTAACCTAATTTTTTTAGAATCGTATTTATGGTTTCCTAATTAGGGGAAGAGTCATTGCAGAGGAGAAGAAAAAACAGATCCAGATCAGGGAAAGTTGGTGTCCTGGGGGTGTGCATAGCGGGTGAATTCATTAGACACGAATGCCCGGAGTGAAACACTCTCAGAAATCCTTTGTACCGTGGACTCGGGGGAGTCCGCCCCCTCCGAACCGGGTAGGCATCCTTAAAGAAATTACCATTACTGTTCTGGCTCCGCAAATTGCAGGAATTTCAGTTTGAAAAGTTAATTTGAGGAGCTTTTTGTCTGCAGCTCTGGCACACAGTCCGTGTCCCCAGAACAGCCCAGCTAGCACTAATCCTGGGCGATCCGGAGCCTGCAGGCGGAGCAATGCCAAGCGCTTTTTCATGCTTTCTGCCCAGACTGGGTTTTAAGAAAAACAAAGATGCAATACTGGAAGTAAAACCTTGCTAAATCCCTGTGATGCACGGAGAGCTGACGATCCCCAAAGCCACCTCTGCTCCTCCAGGCTTGAAAGGGAGCGGGCGCAGGCTGCGCACCACCCTGCGAAACACACAGGTCTATCCGTGTGCCGGCCCCGGGGCCAGCTGGCCATGGGGTCCGTTCGGCCTCAACTCTCCAGGGAACAATCAGCTCTTCCTCTGTTTGAGGCGGCCGCTGGCCAAACTGTGGGAATAACACCCAGGGTGCTGTTATTCTCTTGGGCCAGCGCTCTCAGGCCGCTTTTGGGTCTGGGGTCTGTTGGGTTGGTGCTCCATGGCTTGGGATCGGCTGCAGAGTGACAACTCAAAGGCAGGAAGTTTTTGTTTCTGCTGTGAAGTTTGCAAAATGTGGGACAGAGCCCAATTCCTGGCTCTGCAGGGACGCACCGAGGCTGTGCTCGGGCACGGCAGGCGGGAGCGCTGCTCGGGCTGCAAGAGGGACCGGGCGTCTGCTGCGGTGGGACAGTCACTGGCTGCATCCTGGCGGATGCGAGAGATGGGGGAGGTACGGGCGCCAGAAGCCCAGACAAGCAGGTTTTGCGCACACTGATTCTGGTTTCTAAAATAACCAATTTGAGGCTCCTGACTCCCATTGAACTCTCCCACACCCTTGCTGTCCCAGACCAGTGAGCAGTAGGCTCCTAGGTGACCCCAAAGTGGTGGACACGGAGTTGCCACTGTCAACTGCTTTCCAGTTCCCTTTTTCTGGAAGAAATTGCTGCCTGACCCCCAGTCAGCAAAACACTCTGGAGCTTGGGAACTGATTTGACCCCTGCTACCACAGTCGCTGCTTCCATGCTTTTCCTCCACGAACTGCCTTCCCTTTATATTGTGTGTGCACTTCAGGTTAACTGGCGTTTCCGTAATTAAATGAATATTTAGTTTTATTTCTTGCCCTCATGCACGCTCTTTAGGTCTCCAGCTCTCTCAGTAGTGGGTACCACACCCCAAGCTGTATAAAGATACGGGCTTTCCTCCCCAGAGAAGAGCGTGTCCTTGGAGTTGACAGCTCTGTTGGCATTAGGCAAACCCAATGTGCTCTTTACCCTTAACATTACAGTAGATGCAGGGGCTCAGGAGTAGATGAGCACATGGAGAAACAGGTACAAGAGGCTCCCACCCTGCGTGGTTCAGTCCCTCTGGCTGCAGAGGCAAGCAAGCAGGATATATTCCCTGTATTTTTCATCATAGGCAAAATCCTGTGCAAAGTGAGCTGAGCGACTCAGTCTGGTACCATCTCAGTGCTTTTCTGTCCTGCTGCTCTTCCCCATGCAGGGAAGGGGCTGCATTCCCCTGTCCCCTGTCCCAGCAGAAGAGGGGAGCGTGAGGAGCGTGGAGCAGACGTGGGACCGGGACTCAGGCATGCTACATCCCCCACACATGTGCTTCAGCCACAAGACTGGCCCTCGCCGTTGGTTAAAGCACATTGGAGCTGGATGTGCTGATCCTGCCCGGAACTGCATGGGGCACCCCAGCAAACTGGGCCGATGCTGCAGCGAGGGGCTGGTTGCGGCGGGGTACACATGGCAGACCACTCCTTTATCCAGTGGCGGGAGGTTCGGATGACACTTGGTGACTTTTAGCAAACCATATCTCTTCAAAACACTTCAATTCCCCTGCTGTAAAATGACAACAATAATGTTTACGTACCTTGTAAAACTCCTCATCCACGGAGATGAAAGTATGAGGCAGCAGCATTTCTGCAGCCCCTTGTTAATGGCTGGAGATATTTCTCCTTTACGGCTCCTGTTGGCTCGTTCTCGCTTTGCTCGGATTCCCAGATGATACCTGACAAGCATTAACTCCAGCCTTCGTTTACTTCTCTTTTACACATGCGGGCCCCAGAACATCTCCAGTGGGGACAATTTTTTCCCCCAAAAAAATCTTTCCATCAGATAGGAAAGGTTTGCTCTTTGCAGCTCTGGCATGGCTGCCTCAAGCCGCCAGCCCCCTCCATGGGGCTGTTGCATTCCCAACTCAGATCCTGCAGAAGTTTGCAAGAAATTTGCAGCCTCTGCTGCAAGCAGGCACACAGCACGCCTACGAGGTGCTGAGCCCTCGAGGTCACTGTGGTCTTGCTCGGCACGTTGGCCAGGCAAGGCTACCGCACTGCGCGCGCGCGTGCTCCCGCGCGCTCCCGGGGGGCTCTGCACAGAGCTAGTGCTACGCGCCCTGAACGTCTTGATGCTCGCAATCGTACAAGGTACGGGAGTGAACAGGGCTTTCGGGATTTGGAGCGACTGCCGCTGCCGTTTGCAAAAAGCACGCGGGCATTAGGATTAGCTGGGTCAGACGCACATTTCCATTAGTTCCACTTGGTGTGTTTGGTCAAGTGGTGTGTTTGCTCCCTGCAGTCAGTTCAGGGGTATGTGCTTACTCGGGACGCTCTGCTCCGAGCGCTGGATGAGGCCCTGCTGGGGGAGGCAAAAGGAGGCGACACCCCATTGCCCCGGACCTGCTGCCGTGGCAGCGAAGCGCACGCGGAGGCAAGTACCCCGCGGGTTTGCAGAGCGGGGTCCCGAGCTCACCGGCACAGCCAGGCGCTTGCTCCATGCAGGATGCGTGCAGTGGTCCTGGGGAGTCCAGGCAGCCGGCTAACAAGGCAGGAGGCCTTCAAAAGTGCTGCAGCCACAGGACCAGCATGGGTCTGCGGGGCGGAAAGCCAGAAAGAGGCTTTTTTCACTTCTGAGCTGCCAGCCTGCCTGTCTCCCTAGCAGAGAAGGGGTACCAGCCCAGCACAAACCCCCTCCCCACGCTTGGGCAGCCTTGTCCGGCTCCAAGGACAGTCTCAGATGGTGCTTTTGTTTTGGACATCCAGGATTCCTGGGACCAAGCTGCCTGGGCTGTTTGCAGGACTCTTCCTCCCAGAGCAGGAGAGAAAGAGCAAGCGGCTGTCGTGCCGCGGCGCGCCCGGAGGAGCGCTGGCTGCTGGCTGGCTGGAGAACCTCCTGGAAGGAGCGTCGTTAAACCACTTGCCGCTGCAGCCGGCAGCCACGAATCAAACCCCGCGACAA
This sequence comes from Phaethon lepturus, assembly GCF_000687285.1. Classification (NCBI taxonomy): domain Eukaryota; kingdom Metazoa; phylum Chordata; class Aves; order Phaethontiformes; family Phaethontidae; genus Phaethon; species Phaethon lepturus. The sequence continues at coordinate 8,840 of NW_010520591.1, forward strand.
AGAGCTGTTCACAGCTATGCCGCAGGCTTACCTGCGGTCAGGGCAGGTCTCGGGCGCGATTTCCTAGATGGACCTTGGACCTACGCTGTCTTCTGGAGGGGTCTCTTGGGTGCGTGTTGTAGCTCTGACGCCAGCCTGTCTCCTGGAGGGACTCAGGAGCCATGTGGTCAGCTATGCCTTCACTTCTGCATCTGGCTCCGTCTCCTGCTGCCCTTAGCTAGACCTGGGACCTGATTCACCCCCATGCCGAGGGACTGCCGAGGGACCTTGCTCTGGAAAAGGGAGTTTCCAAGTGGCTAAGGACTGTGTCCTGGCTGGCGAAGGTACTGGCTGTGCTGGGGTGGCTCCTGGCTCAGCAGCCAGCCCTTTCTGCTCCCGGATATACTGTCCTGCGCTGTCCTCGGGGGCTTGGGGGCAAGACGGCAACAGGTCCATTGCCGCTGTCACCAGAGCGATGGAGGAGGCTGGTCGTACTTGTGCGCAGATGCAACGAGCCTTTCCATAACGCATCTGGATAACTTCTTCCACATCACCCCGCCGTGTCACCTGGGGTTGGGACTGGACTGCGCGCAATGCCGAGCGGTTCCCTTCCCGCTGCACCAAATCCGTCCCTAACCAGACACGGTTTGGCTTGGTGCTGCTGGGACCTGCCTGAACCTTGCTGGGAGGTCTCAGAGCAGCTCTGCCATGTTGGGCTGTTGTTAGAAAAGGCCTTATTTGGGTGCGCGGTGCGGAGGGGAGGCGTCCGCGAGGTCTGTCCCCGCTGCTGCCGCACACTTGGAGCCTGGCCCCATCTCTCTTCAATGGGCCACAGGGCTGACGCCTGGGGGATCATCCCCACAGAGATCAGGGCTTGCCCCTTCACCGACCGGAGGCAGCACCAAGCCAGGTTCAGCCTGTGGCAGCAGAGCCAGGCCTCGGGGAAGGAGGAGGAGAAGCAAGAAGGGAGTTGGGCAAGAATGAAAGGGAGGCACCAGCGCATGCTCCTCATTTTGGGAGTCGGTGCTGAAAGCAGAGGCTTGGCAGTGGTCTCACCCCCCAGCAGAGCTGCGGGCTCTGCACTGAGCGAGGAGCAGGGCTGGCACGGGATGCTCTTCACTCGTTTCCATGCCCAGAAGCCAGTGCTCTGCAAAATTCACTTGCATTTCAGGGCACCATACCCTGAAACACCCAGATGGGTGTTTAGCATTGACTGGTTTTACTTTATATCCATTTTATTGCCTCTGCTTAGGGTCCCCCATCGTTTTCCGGCATTCTACAACCAGACAGCCTGGGATGGGAGCTACCCATGCAGCTTCTGGCCTGGAGAGCAAGGGGCTACGCTCTCCTCTGCCCCTTCTCTGCTCTTGCCCTGGCTGCCCGGGCCCCAGCCCCCTCCGTCCCCCTCCACTGGCCCAAGCCCCCCCGCCGTCACCCGCCCTTGT
>NW_010520591.1:10286-10956 GCF_000687285.1 Phaethon lepturus
GCACCTCCTGCGGGACGAGCTCCTACCGTCTTTCTGCACAGCCTCCGCGACCCTGGGCCTTTGTGGTTCAGCGCTTTTCCTTCTTGCTGAAGACATGCCAGTTTGAAAAAAGACCAAACACGTCTGCAGGAAACGGTTGATTTTAACTCATTTTGGGGGGAAAAAATGGTGAAAAGTTTTAAATGTCTCCAAATCAACGTGGAATTTGTCAGACAGATAAAATGTAAGTGGTTCAGGCCGAGTTCTTCCGGGGCAATCAGTGACGGTGAGGTTGTGAAACTTTTCACCCTGCTTTGGGAGAGGAAGATGTTTCCCAGCAGGTTCTTGCAGCCGAGGAAAGCTGTCCCCATCCAGCGCCGCTCCCGGCGCCCTGGGCTGAAGCCCAGCCAGCCCCGGCTCCCCCACCGCGCTCTGCTAATGGCAGGCAGCGTGGAAAGCCCCCGAGAGCAGCGCTGTCATCCTGAGTAGCATTAGCACGACATGAGTGACGGATCCGAGACAGAGCTTGTCAGCTCCCTCAGCCACCAGGTGCTGGAAATCTAAATATATGGAGATCATAACGGTTGAAAGCCGTGGTTTAGACAGAGCTTTCAACACCTCTGCTTGAAAACGGCTACCCAGGCTATAAACCGCCCCTGTCTCTCACAGACTACCTGCCATTCCCGCTCCG
>NW_010520591.1:10987-12296 GCF_000687285.1 Phaethon lepturus
TGGCAGCTGCTGCTGCCCTGCCAGGGACCACAGGCCACGTCTCAAACGTGATGGAGGAGGAAGAGCTCGAGAGAGGTCCCGGCACACAAAGCCACTGAAGCACACGCCACGTTTTATCCCCGCCAACACCATGTTTAGGCACATGCCAAGGACTCCTGTGGACGTGGTAAAAGGACTCCGGACCTGGAAGCTGTGCGGTGCCCAGTGCTAAACAGACTGTCCTCCTTGGTGCGTGGGAGCTCACGGGGCTGGTGGGAAAGGGCAGAGGAGGAGCAGAGATGGGATTAAGTCAGGGGAGGAGAGTCAGTCTGGTGCAGCCCTAAAGCCCCCTTGATGCCAGAGGAAAGACTCTTACGGCCTTTTGTGGGCTCTGAATTAGACCTGAACGTGGGACCTGTTCCTGCTCAAGGCGACCGCGGACGGCTGACCTCATGCTGCATGACCCGGGCAGGGCAGAGGGAGCATGGAAGAGGTGGCACGTTCCCACTCTGAATGATGGAAACCAGGTTCCTCCGCCGCCTTTGGGAGGCAATTCCCAGGCACAGGGTCCAGGAGCTTCTCCCCTCTACAGGAGCAGGGAAACAACATTTCTACCTCAAGCAAAGCTTTTCCCTGAGCAGCACTGCCTGGGCAATGCAGGCAGGGGATGTGCTTTGTATTGCATTTTGTATTTCACTGCGGGGCGAGGGTGACCCTGCCGGGTCCCACAGCCGGTGTCCAGAAATACGCTCTTAGTAAGGTGCCCGTACGGCCAGGAGAGGACAGGGTGAACAACAGAACCATCAAAGCAGGAAAAGCCAAACACACCAAGCCCTCAACCTTTTCACTTCAGATTAGTGTAATGGTGCCCTCGAGGGCTGGGCATCCGAGCTCAGCCTGCGCCGGCTACGCTGCTTTGGCAGCAAGGCCTTCGGCTGCACACTTGCGCTGCTCCACCGAAGCGGTGGCCCCGCATCGGGCCTGCAGCGACGGGGGCTGGTGGTCGTCTCCTGGGCTGTGGCACTGCGGGGTTTCCAGCAGCGCCCAGCTCCGAGGGACACGGAGCCCACACACAGCTTGCTTTCTTCAGCCCCTTCCCTCCCACGCAGGCAACAGGACGAAGACCAGCCCCTCATGGAGGCAAACAGCGTTAGCGGGCAGCAGGGTGGTGGTCCCCGAGGCACGTAAGCTCGGGGCTGCTTGTGGCCTCCACGGCCTCTTCTCCCCCGGTTAGCAGATCCCCTTCCCGGGACACGCCGGCTGGTGTCACCCAGCTCACTGCCGGAGACGCCGGTGACCGTGGGGGCCAGGGGACGAGCTGGGCCGGGCT
>NW_010520592.1:0-647 GCF_000687285.1 Phaethon lepturus
CTGCCCGCTGCCGTGCCACACGAAAGCCGGCCGGGAAGAACAACAGGAACGCCTGAAGGTAACGTGTTACAGCCAGCGGTCACGGCTGCGTCTGCTTTCCAGGGGTCATTTTATTCCCTGCTGTAGTCCTTTAAATTAAAAGCGGTCCAGTTATTTACATTTGAAAATTGGGTGATATGCTGGACTGCTATTTCTCTATTGACTCTGTGCTGCTAATACATTTAGAAACTGTCTGCCCGCTGCAGATAGGCACTGCCTGCTTGGAAACATTTGGATTCCCTCTTGTCGGCGTCGCAGAGGGAGACACAGAAAATAGGAAAGGACATTTGATGGTTTGCACGTACCTTCATCCGGCAGCAATAGAAAGGTGTTTGTGTCTGATACATCCATCTGCCGTACACCAACAACCTTTGCTCTGCCTTCCAGAAGGTGGCAAAATCTGCCTGACGTTTCTGCCCATGCCTTTTTTGAATGGTAATTAGTTCATCCAACCCCACGTGTATCCACAGGAGTCACTTGCTGGGAAATTTGGGTGGTGCAAGCACTGCACCAGGGCCTGTGAGCCCGTGGGACCACACGCCGCACTTAAAGCCCATGGCCGATGCCAGCCAGCGTGTCGAGGGGCTTGGGCTTCGCGTCATGCCCCC
>NW_010520593.1:0-1632 GCF_000687285.1 Phaethon lepturus
ATTATTATTATTATTATTTGGATGAGATGACCACAGAACTCACTTGCTATTGTTAATGTAAGATGTCCTAAATTGCCAGAAAAAGAAGTTTTCTGAAATTGGTCTTTGTGTGTATAGTGCTCATCAGTTTGCTTTTTAAGTAACAAAAAGCTATTGCCAACAATGGCTAAATTGCTGTGTGTGACTTTTCCTTTCTGGACAGTTGCTAAGATTCATGGGGTTATGGGCACCCTGAACTTCTAAAACAGCTGAATATCTTCATATAAAATGACAGTTCAGTTCAGTGTTTGGCCAACATTGAATTTATGCTTGTTTTTCAGCTGCAAGACCACCATAGAAGCTATACATGGATTGATGTCTCAGGTTATTAAGGATAAACTTTTTAATCAGATTAATATAGCTTGAAGTGCATCACCAGCTGATATGCATCTCCAAAGCAGAAAAAGTCATGGTTTCTTTCGCTTGGACTTGTTCAATTTGGGAAATGAAGCTGGAGTGGAAAATTATTCGTTTAATTTGTAGTACTTATTTCCCACCTGTCTGACCAGTTTTAAAGAACAAAAAGTTCTGAAATGTAGTGCAACTTTTTGTTCTTTATCATAAAACACAACCAGTTTGGAGAATTGTTCCAAAAGAAAAATAAAAGTGACTTACTGAATTTTGCTCTTAGGTATTTATCTCTATTGTCCAACTGCAATAAAACAATTTTGAAAATGAGTGAGTGTTTTGGGGCTTGAATTTTTTGGCAAATGTTCATCTCCTCTTACTCTTTTTCTTACTGTTCTGCAGAAAAGTTCTTTCGACTCAATTAGATAGGTAACCTATGCAGTATAAGAAGTTTGTTTCTCAGATTTTAATTTCTGTGTTTAAGAATTGAAATCCCATTTGCTTATCTTTTAACAAACTACTAAATGTAATGGAGCCTTTCCTGATTTAGCTTTACTGGTCCAGCTAGATGTGGCTTCTTCTCACAGTAATGAAACAGTCATGCATGATGTAACAGTTTTGCTTGTAGCTTCACACTTACGATGGATTTTTATGACCAGGTCCACAGTGAAACTAATAATATGGTTATATACCATTATTTTTCTCCTGCTCACCTTCTATTGCTTGTCATAGTCACTTGTTGCATGTAAAAGAACAAAATGAAAAATTATCATCTTTGAAATAAAGATTAGGCTAATTTAGGGCCATGGATACTAAAATGCATTAATCATAATTGCTGGCTTACAACATGGTGCTGCTGCAGGGCTGATCTAAGTTTGTTTTGGAGGCTTTAGTACTGCATTTCAATAATTCAAGATGTTTGGGTTTCTTTTAAGTTTTTATACTTAATCCTTGAGTTTCCTGGGGTTTTTTGAATGTTTACTTTTGCAATAATTTAAAACATACTTTATAGAATATGCCATTATGCTTTATACCTTGAGTAACTGATACTCCTTTTCAACCTTAACTCTGCCTTGATGTGGGTTTTGTTTTTGTTTTGGTCTGGAAATTTTAATGGCTATTACTCATTTGGGGCTTTTCATCCAAATGGATTCCCGTGTATTTGAAGCTAAGATGCAAGTTATACAATGGAAACTTATAATTCAGCAGGGAAATGCAGCTACCCTGAAGCAGAAATTCAGCAGG
>NW_010520593.1:1663-11786 GCF_000687285.1 Phaethon lepturus
CAGGATCCAACAGCATAGGAAAAATATATTTAATTTGAGCTAGTAAAGTTGAGATAATTATCAGATGTGTAGTTTGATAGAAGAACAATTTTATGCTTCTCCCAGCATGGCAGTGGTGGTGGGGAGGCAGGAGAAGCAAGCTGTGGTATTTTAATATTCAAAGCTATTAATTTTCTTGGAAATGGCAGCAATAGACTTGTGTACAAGCAAGCACAGTACATAAGCCCACAGCAGTACCTTTTAAGTTCAGGGAAGACACAACAAGTGTATCTGGCCTGTAACTTTTCCTAAAGGTGTTTGTGAGACTTCAAGTTTTAGCACACAGCTGTTGTCCCACTCAGTATGTGTTTACACAAAGAAGTACACTGCTTTCTTTCATAACCTATGTTGCAACTTTATAGAATTCTCTTTGCATAACACAATTGAAAAGTTTTTGACATCTTGTATCTACCTGAAATATAATTGTCTAATCTCATATTAGTCTATTCAGCGTATTTAAACTGTCCTCATTTGTAATAGCAATGAGCTGCAGTTTCATGCATTGTAGGCTCAGACTGAATGTTTTCAGTCACATTTGGCTTTAAAATACCAAGCTGTTTTATAAACTACAGTGACTTGAATGCTGATGTAAACAGTTCTCCCAGTTATGTGTGTTGTTACTTGCTGAGCATACAGTGTTGTAACTCAGTTTAAAATCACACATGGGGTGTGGCTATACCTGTGGCCTGTATAGGATCCTTTCTGCAGTGTTCAGGAACCAAATTAACAATGCCTTGCCTTTGGTCAGCCATTTTTAATGCTAGTGTTATTCCATATTCTACCTTAACTGAGATCAGAATTCCATGCATTGAAGACGATTACCACAACGGAGTCATCCAATATGTATACACATGCCAAAGCGTATCTAAGTGATGGAGAATCATTAAGGGAGAGAAAGTACACCTTAATTCTACTAAATAGTTTTTGAGACTTTAAAAATATTAGGAATAAATGTATCCTTGAGAACAATATATGTTGTATATCAACAAACTGAATTCATGATCCACATTTGCACCCACTTTCTATTTAGAAATTACTTCATGCAAATGAGTGCCACATATCTGATAATCATTTTGACAGCTAAAGTAATTCAGTACATACTAAACATACTAAAGCACATGCAAATAGTTTGTCTTTATTTAGATTTTTGAGACAAGCATGCATACATAAAACCTGCCTGCCTTTGACATTTTAGTAAATAAAAATCTAATTCAACGACTACGATCAATTTCTTCATCTAACAGTATTTGCCAACAGATATTAAAATTATGGAATGCTGAAAATGCTGAATTGTTTGAACTTTTCCCTCTCCTGTTCTTCTGTTTTTCTTTTTTCAAGTTGTCCTGTATCCTCACCTTTCTCATTTATGCAAATTACATTTTTAAACAATTTATACATTCTAATCTCAACAAAATCCAAAGAAGTATTTCCGTATTTGTAACAATTGAATACCAAGGACTAAGTTCTAATTCTGATAAGAGTACCAGTTTGCCTTATTGTGCACAGGGCTTTCAGATTTATTCTGTGATTACTGGGACGCTCCAAGATGCTTCATTGTCCTATGAGACCTCCTTCTCCTTCGACGTTCTCTTCCAATGTTAGGTAGGAACTGGAATGGCAGCTCCTGCAAATTAATTTTCTTGCCTGAAGATTGAGTGGTTGCGCTTCTGTTACTACATGGAACCAGAGAAAAACCCACAATTTCTCTTGCCTTTTTAAAATTTACTGAGCTGTGAGAGACTGGCTTCTATGTCTGTTCACCTGTTGTCCTATCTTCCAGTCTACCTAACATGCACATAGGCAAGAAAAGGCTACAGGAATGTGGGACACAGCCTGCTGGTTGGCCATCTCTCACAGTAGCCGTAGCAGTGCTGCTGAGGAACAGCACGTGAACCTGCCCACTTTTTTACCTGTTCTAAATGGATCCAGTAGCTTTATAGAGTATTCCTAGTTCTAGTAGCGTGGCACATGCCGATTACCAGTTTTGTTTGCCTTACCCTCCACCTTTACGATTTTATTCGTTTTTATCGTATCGTCACCTCAGCCTTCTCTCCAGATTAAGGTTTCGGCTTATTCATACTGTTATAAAGCTGTCATCATTTTAGTTGTGCTCCATACCATGTCTCATCCTGCTTTGTTCCTGACATGCAGAGCCCAGATCTGTACTCAAGATTTGGGTGCACCGAAGTTTTATAAAGAAAGAGGTAAAATTGTTCTCCCTTGTTCTCAGTGCCCTTCATGGTGACACCCAGCATTTTGTTGGCTGCTTTGGTTGCCGCTGCACATTGAGGCGATGATTCAAAATCTTAAAAACTGCTTAAGTTTAAATTGGTAGGTACAACTCTGGAAAGCATTTTGTAGTCATGTTTCAGATTTTTCCCTGAGATGTATTTATCTACATTGAAGCTCCTCTGCCACATTTTCATCCACTTCTGTGAGATCCTTTTGAAGTTCCCTACCATCAGCATGGTATTTGACTACCCAGAAGAGCCAAGTTACCAGCTGAAAACTTTGAGCTATTTAGTTATCTTCAACTGTTCGGGATTTCATCCCATTCATGTTCTCATTTTCAAAAGTTTACCCCAACAATACTGACTGTATTTTACAACATACTGCCATACTTTTGGATGGTTAAATCAAATGCAAAATATTGTACAGTCCATAACAAAATTCAAGCTTGGATTGTCTTTATAGCCATCGTTTCATATTCTGAATATCCAGAATATTGTGCAGAGAATAATAGCTATAGGACAAACTTTTTAAAAATAAATACGTTTGAGGACAAACATTGAGTTGCTGTGACTGTGGGGAAGAATGTTTTGTTCTCTAAAGGCTGAACACCGAAGAGGGTGATGGTTTCAGGACTAGAGCATGAATGATGACATGCAGATGTAGGACTTGGGCATGCACAATTATTCACTTATCTTGCATAAGCCTGCACTGTATCTGACTGCCATATTATATATATATATGGAATTGAAAATAAGCACTTTAGAAACTTGCAACGTTGTATTCCTGGATTATTTTAAGATTAACTAATGGCAATAGAAACATTCCAAATGTACATGTATATGGTATATCTGAGGTGTGTGGTCATATAAAGCAGGAATACTTCTATTTCTCAGATTTTATATGTAGCCAAGACACTTAAGGTAGTGAAGTTTTGCTTTGAAGTCCCACACAAACAATTAGGTTACCCACTCAGTAGATACATTCTTAACTAATCTGGAAAATGTAAAATCTTTACTCTGATTGCATTTGCTTTAGCAATGTTTGTGGATAGTGTTTAGCAAAACTGTAAAAAGCTAAATTAGGTGATCAGGCTATTAGGGCTAATTTTTTTCTAAATAATTCTGCGTCCAGCTGCCCCTGTTTGTACCACTAAGCACCCAGATTTTCAAAAACTCAGAACCTATACAGGGGAAAATGGGAGTTGGTAGATGTTAAGTGTTTCCCTAGGTCTCTTGCCTTTCTGAAGGATTAGCCCTAATCAGGAGTTTTAAGCAATAATCTCAATAAAGTGAAGAAAGCCAAATTTTAGAAAATGTTTCACTCCCAAAAAACTCTCTCTGCCACCGTTAGCCACCAGTATCTGGATTTTGTTACAAACTCTCCGAATCTTCACTCTTATAAGCAATCTTTGTGTGAACAACCTTACTGAAGTCAAAAAATATTTTTGCTTTAGAGAAAGCTAATAGAAAGGCTAACCTTAATCTTTTGCTTTTGAGCAGCATCACAAGTTCTTCAGTAGTCCTCTACCTCACATTCATGACAGGCCAGAAGAAATATTCCTTGAGCTTTTCATAAATTATCTTTGATTCCAGTACTGAAATAACAGGCAGCTGTGAGCAGCCTACAACAAGCTCTGTTCACCATCTATCTTTGATATTCCCTGGAAAATTCCCCCTTACCCCACAATGTCTCTGTTCAAACCCTAATTTACAAGGGACTCGCTTGTTTTCCTTGCCTTCGGTGGCAGTTGGTGCACATGAGCTCAGATTAAATAGAATGAGCTCTTTTAAACTTGTTATTCAATAAATGAAGCAGAATTTTCTTGCATTTCTATCACTTGTGTCTTTATAAAGCTTACATTGCATCTGGTTTCTACCTTAATCCAACTCAGTGTTTCATGAAACTTCAGTGCGGTGGGCTATTCCTGCAGATGCAGTCGCTTTAGAAGGCGTAAGGTTGCCATGAACTTGGGTATTGGCTCATTCCTGCACAGCGCAGTACGTTACCGCAAGGCATACAGTGTTTATATAGCATTCCGCCATTTATTATGAACTGTAATGCCAGTTGATTATTTAATGTTGATTATGAAAAATGCAAGAATCCAAGAAGTAAAGCTAATTGCTGACATGTTACTGTTTTGTTTACAAGGTTTAAAATATACTAAATATAATTAAACATTAATTACCTTCCTTATTTTCTCCCCTTTGCTAAATTTTAGATATTTTTTAATTTTTGGTCAGTGTTTTAAAATAAGCTTGGAATGTTACTTCCTCTTTGATAAACATGCTATGTATTTTATCTATTTTTATTGCTATGCTCCAAAAGTCCAAATCGGACTTGGACCCTCATTATGCCACTAACATATAATTAAAAATAACATGTTTATATACAATATTTAAAGCATTTATTGAAATCCCAATGGAAAAGATTTTGTATATCATACCACAAACTAGGTTAAGATAAAATGATAAAAACAAACACTTTCAAAAGTACAAAACCAGACAAAATTTAAATACTACAGAGTTGAGCTAGCATCATTTTAAGGGTTCAAGTCCCTAGGAGGTGAAAATGATTAAAATATGGGGTGATAATACATAAGATTAATTGCATACATGTAGAATTTTTTTCTTGTGTCAAGGCCTGAAGAACTGACATCAGAGAGTCTCCAGTGAGTTGAAGGATTTTTTTGGAGTTAAAAACAATTATGCTAAACCTTTAAGGCACTAATGAAGTATCTTGTTCCTCAGGGTGTATTTTTTATGAGCTGTAGTTTTATTTTTCAGAGCCTAGGAATAATATCCATGAGGAAATATGTAATTTAGGAAAGTTAATTTTGACCCTCAGATGAAACGTCTAACATATGAAATATTTGCTGTGACATTTGGTTTGTTTTTAATTATGAAAAATTGCTTCATACAAGGCTTTCTGAAAACTACAGTACTCTGGGAAGTAGCATGGTCCAGTGGATAGGTCATAGGACTGCATCTCAGGAGAATTGGGTTTTCTTCCTGACTTTTCACAAACCAGGAGTGCATAAACTTTAGCAAGGCATTTTTGCCAGAGCTAGTGTCCGTTTTCCTCTATGAAATAAGAAGATTGATCATTAGCCTTTTAAAAATACAGATGAAAAAGGATATGTAAGTATTACCATTTTTATGCACTAAAAGTCATCGCTACCTCTCCACTTCATCAGACATTACCACCTTAAATAACAATTCTTAATAATGCTGTTAGCAAAGAATGTTTACTCTGTTTTGCATAGTCTGTCTGTTTAGATCATCACAGATAGGAAATGCCTAAACTCTTTGAGGGGATTATAAATATATTGTTTTAGGAACTCTTCATTTTCAACTGAAACATGCATTCAACTCCTATGTAATTTGTCCATCATTTCCTGTGTGAATTTCTGTTTGGTTTAGACCCAATTACCTTAGGGCTTGTGTATAACTGCAGTGGCATTACTTCATTATAAAAGGAAATTAATTTATGTGCCTGCATCTAATGGCATGCAATCTTTAGTAATTACAACCATCTGAACTTTCTTCTCCAGCTAAAGACAAGTTGCATTCACTTACTATATCATTTAAGGTTAGAATTAAGCTTATATTTTTAATCTGTTTCTAAGGGAGGCATTTTCAGTCTGAGTTCCACAAAACTGCAGATACAACTGGAGAAACCTAGAGGTACTACAACAGCAGATATTCTTCCAGCTTAAACAAGATGTGTTCTGTATGGTGATACAAACTCCAAACTAGCTCCTCATTATACCAAGTTTTTGTGGAACATCTTCCTTTTACACTTTAAAAATTCTTCTTATGACAACTAGGTAAAATTCTGAAAGTGGCAAAAATGGTTTAACACAAATATTTATGTAAAAAATCAGCCAGGGGCAAATAACATGTAAATAACATCTTACATCTGTTTAAGAACAAAGAAGAATGACTGTTGTGAATACTCGGATTTGCTCACTACATAGTGTTTGACAAAATAACGCTGAGATACCAGTACATCTTCTGTTTCTGAATAATAGCAGCACATAATAATTTTTACTTTCTCGTCGTGGTTCATCTGTCAAACTTCATTACAGTATGTTATTTTCTCTACAGTGAAGTTTGTAAAAGTGTGTTTTGAATTATTTCTTATTGCTCATCTTTGGAGACAGAATCTTGCGTTTCCCAAATCAACATTGTAGTCTCTGCTGGAGGTAGAATACAATGTTCATAAAAAAACATTATAAACACTACAAAGATAAAATGTTTGTCCTAACAAACAGATAGTTTTCTAATAACTTCACTTTTAATTCCAGGCTCTAACAGATTTTAATGCTGGGAGATGCAAAAAGTCTATTTTACTTTTTAGCATCTGCCAATAATATTAATGATGATAACAGTTTTATGCTAATAACAGACCTTAAAGCTTTATAAAAGTAATTATCCATATTGGGCTTCGTCTGGCTTTGTCTGGTATTGGGCATATTTTAACTTGATTTTAGTTGTATTTGCAGAAATAATTTTAGGAACTTTTATAACAGCCAGCCTGTTACCTCTCTCATTTTAATCATGTTAGTGGTTTTCTGTCTTCGCTCTGGTTTTGCTTAGGCTTGCACAGTTCTGTTGGTATCAGCAGTCAGTATGAGCAAAAGTGTTAATGCAATCACGGAAGAAGTGACAAGGTATAACCAGTGAAACAGCAGTAGTGTGAGACAAGAACCGTGCAGGGTCAGTGAGGAGAAGGCAGCACTGCAGGGACAGAACTCCAGCCCAGCGCTTCTCCAGCACAGGGAAGAAAAAGTAGCGTAGCTTTGAATGTTTAATCTTGTTGCTCATGCACACATGAGATCCTGCTGAAACAAAATCAAGAGGTGTTGTCACGTAGCAGAACAAGTCCAAGAACTTGAAGCACCGCATGCAAGGTTAGAGCTTTACATAGATAATTACTCCAGGTACCCGTCTCACCTAAACCACTTCCAGAACAGAAATATGACCATGTAGAGCTATGCCGCCATACACCTATTTCAGAGTAAGCTTGATATGCGTACAAAATTAGGAAACTACTTATTTACCAGAATTATTATTCACGAGCAGCAAAAATAACAATGCTCTGTCTCCTGCAGTATCTTACTCCCCGTTGACTGTAACTAAAAGAAGACATTCCAGTACAGCTCTCTGCAAGTTTATTGAAATTAAAGCCCTACTTGGCCTGCCCTATGTTTTTGAGAACCTTGCATCTGCTGCCTTTGCAGATCTAAAAACAAGTTTAAGTTCAGTGGGAAAAGTTGGGTCAGACATATTTTACGTATTAAAACAGCTATACTGAAGCAACTGTGTTGATTCAATTTTATATAGCTGTCTAGCCACAAAAGGGGAAGGTAAGAGATGCTCGGGAAAAAATTTGACTGAATAAAAAGTTTGAAGCCTAACCCTGAAATATTTTGTCAGAAATTGTTAGGCCTGAACTTAATGTTTTACAATTAGAAATATGAGTATCTTCTAAGGATACTTGTCTTATTCATTATATGATGTGCCCCACACAGAATTCATATACGCAGAAACAGCTCTACGCAAACTGCATGATAGTGCTTATGCAAAGGAGGCTCTTAAGGTGTTTTATGTCCTTAGAAGCAAATTTCAGTTCAGTGTTCCAGTCTGTAAGAAATATAGCCATCAGTGACTTTACACAGGTATTTCCAAAAGCTTTTTTGAAGACAAGGACTTCTTGTACTCAGCCAAAGTACTGCCATCCTGGAGATATTAAACAGATGATTGTTTAATACTCTGTGCCACCAGATGAGAATCCTATTTCAAATCTTAATGAATAAATACTCTCTCTGAAACTTCTCATAGCTTCTTCTCCCTTTAAATCAAATTACTAACAGACAGCCCTAGACACCTGCAAAATCTACAGCCATGAGGGAGAACAAACTAAGTACAAAATTAACTTTCAGAATATTAACATACTTTTTTTACGAAAACATTTCCCAGAACAAGCAGCTCCAGGGCATGCTCAGTTTGGATTCCACCACAGAAATAAGGACATCTTATGATCTTTTGTATCCTCGGAGAGAAGGATATAGGAAATTTGAGGTTGGAAGGATGGGACTCTTTATACCTTGTCTGCATTTCTAAGATAGGTCAAAGTGGAACATGCTTGCTTGTAACAACTTTTGTGTCATTTTTCCTGTAAGAGAAATAAAGTCCTAATCTTGGTTTCACTGGAAGCAATATATTTTGTTACTGATCAACTGATGCACTTTTATGTTCCAACACAGCAAGCACATAACATGTATGAAGTTTTGTTGACTTCAGTAAGTTATTCATATGCTTAGTTGATAGATTCACAGAATGGTTGAGGTGGGAAGGGACCCCTGGAGGGCATCTGATCCAACACCCCCATTCACTCAGGGACCCCTACAGCTGGTTGCCCGGGACCATGTCCAGACAGCTCTTGAGTATCTCCACAGAAGGAAACTCCACAACCTCCCTGGGCAGCCTGTGCCAGTGCTTGGTCACCCTCACAGTGAAAAAGTGTTTCCTGATGTTCAGAGGGAACCTCCTGGGTTTCAGTGTGTGCCCTTTCCCTCTGGTTCTGGCACTGGGCACCACTGAGAAGACCCTGGCTCCATCTTCTTCAACCCCTCCTATCCAGTATTTATATACATTGATGAGATCTCCAAACCTTCTCCAGGCTGAAGAGTCCCAGCTCTCTCTGCCTTTCTTCAGAGGAGAGATGCTCCAGACCTTTAACCATCTTAATGGTCCTTTGCTGGACTCTCTCTGGTATGTCCATGTCTCTCTTGCACTGGAGTGCCCAGTCCTGGACACAGCACTCCAGGTGTGGCCACACCAGAGCCGAATGAAGGGGCAGGATCAGCTCCTTCCACAACTGGCGACTTTCCTCTAATGCAGCCCAGGATACCATTTGCTTTCTTTGCCGCAAGGGCACATCACTGGTTCATGTTCAATCTGGTGTCCACCAGGGCCTCAGGTCCTTCTCTGCCAAGCTGCTTTCCAGCTGGTGGGCCCCAGCCTGTGCTGGTGCTAGGGGCTGTTCCTCCCCGGGGCAGGGCTTTGCACTTCCCCTTGTTGAACTTCTTAGGGCTCCTATCAGCCCATTTATCCAGCCAGTCGAGGTTCCTCTGGGTGGCAGCATGACCTTCTGGTGTATCAGCCACTCTTCCCAGCTTTGTGTCTTCAGCAATTAAGTAATTAATTTTTTAAAGGCACCAAAAAAGTTGGTTTTTTTTTTTTTCCAAAAAAAACCCACTCCAAATTGTAATAATGTTTCATCATAGGAGAAATGTATTAAATGTTTGTTAACCTTTTTTTATAGAACATTGCTGTTAAATATAGTACCCACTCAATTTATTGAACTATTAACGATCCCAATTATGAGCATGGGGGAAATGAACCACATAATTTTGTTTTTGCTAGTAACTCATGCTCACAAAAATGCCTGGCATGCAGGAAGATGGGGTAATACCAGACATAAAACCTGCAGGTAAAGAAAATTTAAGAACACATAGCATTATTAAGATATTAATAAGACAATGAATGAGCGATCTGCAGGCGAGATGTTGCTCAAAGTCCGTTTGCATTAGCCGGTTTCAAAGTTTTCTTCCACGAGATTCCCCTGTTGTGATTTCCTCTTCTACAGACTCCTGAGGCAGGCTGACAGGCCCCAGCTAGCCGACGGGCTGCCCTCGCTACAAGACGTGCCTGTGCCCCGGCCTGTGGCACATCAGCCCTCTTTTACCTCAGAGGCGTAGCCAGGCCCACGACTGCAGGCTAATAAAGCAACACCCAGATCCCCACCCCAGCTCACCTTTGTGGGTACATAAGGGGTCTAACCAGCC
>NW_010520594.1:0-8740 GCF_000687285.1 Phaethon lepturus
CCTATGCGATTCAGGAGGACAACCTGCTGGCACAGCTGGTGCAGAACGGTAGGTGGGCAGGGGTGATGTCCTGCTGGGACAGCACACGTGCAAACCACTGGCCAGCACTCGCACAGGACCTGTATTCCTCTCTCGCTGGGAAGGGAACTGCTTACAACACCTCCACCCTGTCAGCTAATTCTTTTGCCCTACTCAGGTGACAGTTGTCTCAGGCAGAGCTGTCATGCAAGAGGTGCTGGGAGTAAGAAGTAGCTGGGACCATGGCTT
This sequence comes from Phaethon lepturus, assembly GCF_000687285.1. Taxonomy (NCBI): domain Eukaryota; kingdom Metazoa; phylum Chordata; class Aves; order Phaethontiformes; family Phaethontidae; genus Phaethon; species Phaethon lepturus. The sequence continues at coordinate 268 of NW_010520594.1, forward strand.
TATCATCTTCAAAGATAATGAGAAAGCAGGTGAAAGTGGCTGTACTGATGGGGACTGCCACAAGGTGACCACCAAGGAATGGCTGTACAAAGCCAAGGGCAGTCAGTCTTGGTGTGTTTGTGTTCATGTCATGTTTGCGTTCAGGTGAGACACACAACGAGGGAGGAGCTGGTGCCAGGTCTGCTGTGGGGCTGTCACTCAGGCAGCAAGCCTGCCTGGGCAGCTGCCTGCATCTCTTAGGCAGTGACCTCATCATGTTTTCTGTGTACTTTGGTGCTGCTGGGTTATGCTTAGTGCAGCTGCACAAGTTTTGTTAGGGTGGGATGATGGAGTAGAGAGAAGGGGACAGGGCACAGTCTTGTGTTATCCAGAGAGATTTCCTTCCAGGGCTCAGAGTGTCACAAATACCAGTGCAAGGGATGAGGCAACATGACTAGGTTATCCGCTCCCCGGTGTGTGAGCAAGGTGGGCAAACACAGTAAATTATATGAGGTGAAAAACACTGGTAGACCCTATGCCAGAGCCGCAGCCTCAGAGGAAATGGTTCCCACTCCCAGGCTGGAGAGGCTCTGTGGAAACATGGAGGGCTGGCTTGTGGCAGGCAGGGCAAGCAGAGTGAGGGCTGTGGGAAGCATCAGTGCTTTTGTCTTCTCTTTTCACATAAGAAAACCCACCACCATTGTGTTTAAAGTCAGGGCTCAGGACTCACGGCTACTACTTAGGCCCTTGTCAGCAGCCATCTACCGCCTTGTGTTTTACAGTGGGGTTGCAGGCCTTGGGTGAGGGTTTGTCTGCTTCATGCTGCACCTTCCTAACTGCTGTGGTAGTATGGGGGATACCTGTCTGCTTCCTGGCCTGTCTGACCCATGGGTCTTTCTGCTGGGGTGACATGTCAGAGGTCAACAATGAGTCGAGAGGTTGTGCAGGTGGATTGCGGGGGTGAGGGCACTTGTAGGCTTAAAAACAGGAGTAGTCACTCCCTATACTCAAACTCATTTACAGCCAGATGGTCATTTTAATTTTAGGTCGGTTTTGAGTGTGGATTGAAGAGGAGCCAGTGCTCCAGGCCCTGACCTGGATCTGCCCAGGCTCTTTGCACCAGTGTGTGTAACAGCATGAGCAGGGAGCCCACTCTCGTTACCTGGAATCCTGTGTTCAGTTTTGGGCCCCTCACTACAAGAATGATGCTGAGGTGCTGGAGCGTGTCCAGAGAAGGGCAACGAAGCTGGTGAGGGGCCTGGAGCACAAGTCTTATGAGGAGCGGCTGAGGGAACTGGGGTTGTTTAGTCTGGAGAAGAGGAGGCTGAGGGGAGACCTTATCACGCTCTACAACTACCTGAAAGGGGGTTGTGGTGAGGTGGGTGTTGGTCTCTTCTCCCAAGTAACCAGCGATAGGATGAGAGGAAATGGCCTCAAGTTGCGCCAGGGGAGGTTTAGATTGGATATTAGGAAAAATTTCTTCACCGAGAGGGTGGTCAAGCATTGGAACCGGCTGCCCCGGGGGGGGGTGGGGGCACCAAATGAGTGGATGTGGCACTTCAGGACATGGTTTAGGGAACATGGTGGCGCTGGATTAATGGTTGGACTTGATGATCTTGAAGATCCCTTCCAACCTTAGTGATTCTGTGATTATTTCATTTCTTTCTGAGTCAGGAAGGAGAGTGGTCTTCATGGGTGATGACACATGGGAAGGACTCTTCCCAAAGAAGTTCTTCCGCTCTTATTTCTTCCCTTCTTTTAACGTGAAGGATCTTCACACTGTGGACAATGGGATCCTGCAGCATCTCTATCCAACTGGTAAGCAGCTTTTTCCCCAGTGCCTGGATAACTCTCTTCATTATGTGGGGGCCCTACTGCAAGTTTGGGGTAGGAGTGAAGAGTTTTTTCTGTTACAAAGTGGCACTACGCAGTCACACGCTGCTGCCCGGGGATTACAGTGCTCTAGCTGGATTGCCACAGATAAACCAGCTTTTGGGCCTGTAAACTGTTTCTGTAAATACCTTTTCTCTCTTTGGAAGAAAAAAAGGTTAGACTTCTATATCTGTCCTAGAAAACACTGGCAGGAAAGAGCAGGAGGAACAGCTTAATTTTGACACGTGGCTGCCTGCGCAGGGACACAGTGCTCTGAGAAGCACTGTGCACAACAGTGCAGCTACCTGCCAAGAGGCTGGGGCACAGCGCTGCTTGCAGCAGAGCATCAGTGGCTCCTAGTTGTGGGAAGAAGGTGAAGTATGAGATTGGTTTGTGAATTTTAAACTGGCAGGAAAGAGCAGGAGGAACAGCTTAATTTTGACACGTGGCTGCCTGCGCAGGGACACAGTGCTCTGAGAAGCACTGTGCACAACAGTGCAGCTACCTGCCAAGAGGCTGGGGCACAGCGCTGCTTGCAGCAGAGCATCAGTGGCTCCTAGTTGTGGGAAGAAGGTGAAGTATGAGATTGGTTTGTGAATTTTAATGTGATTTCAGACTCCTCCCTGAGGCCCTGGGACCAAGGGGAATCTCTTTGCTTTATTTGTATATGAATCTAAGTGAATCAAGGGTACAGTGGCCTTTCATAGGCAAGTCCTTGTGTCTTGTGGAAGAGCTGTAGTTCATCATTTAACTCCAAGTATGCTGGTTTTCATGTGTCAAGGCCCTGAAGCAGAGGGGAGAGGTGGGGATAACTTTCAAGCTACAGACAGCATTGCTGTGCCAGGCCCCTGTCCTGGGTGGGGTGCAGAGCGGCAGATTGATGAGTCTGACCTGAAATATCTCCAGGGGAAGACTGGAGTTCTGGCTTCTCCTTTTCCTGAGCATCCCCTTGGTTTAGCTTAGTTTGCGGCAGTTTGAGTTAAGGGTAGTTCAAGGTGTCTTGTGTGACATCAGGCCATTCCCTTTCTGTGGGGTGGTGAACAAAAACCATGGATACTGGGGTGCTTGCCAGGTGTTGAGCTCCCTGTGGCATTGCACCCAGGCACCTGCAGACCAAGAGTGTGCCTCTCTTAAAACCTGCATCAACCTACTTGAGAGCTGGGAGTGACAATGGCAGGATGGGAAGAAACAGCGTTTTCCAGAGGCAGCCAGAAAGCTCTGGCAGAAGGATCCAGGTGTAGAGCCTGTGCCTGAATCCCAGGCTAGTATGTGATAATGCTGCTCTTGTTCTGCAGTTGACAGTGGTGAATGGGACGTGCTGATTGCTCACTTCCTCGGCGTGGACCACTGTGGGCACAAACACGGACCTGACCATCCTGAAATGGCGAAGAAGCTCACCCAGATGAATGAGATGCTCAGGTGATTAGTGTGGTGGTGGTGGGATTGCCAGCTGGCCTGCTCCTTCAGCCACGCTGGTGGGGTTTTCCCAGGGAACTTACAGATGCAGAGGGCAACAGGGAGTGGTTACTGTGCCTGTTTAACACAGAGAACGGCTTTGGCCAGCAGCAGCTGAAACCCCAGCTATGGGGCAGCATCTTCAGAAGAGGTTTGGTTTCAGAGGTAAGGCTCTCTTCAGGTCTTGGAGCTTTGGTTCTCAAACAAACCATCAGGTGATGGTGCAGCTGGAGTACAGCTGAGCCTCACTCTTTCTGTCTTTAAAATGGACATTGTCACACTGAGTGAGGTTTGGTTAATGTTTGAGAACTACTTGGAGAACTCTGGCGAGGGAAGGCAGCATTTACTGCACAGGTCCCTGAGTTGCATCTTTGTGTCAGAGGGCAGAATGGGATCCAGAAAACCTGATCATGCAGCCTTACCTCAGCGCAAAATTCTGCGGCTTTTGACTTGGGACTGCTTTAATTTTTGCTGCTAGAAGGAGTGGGTAGCTTGTCCTGCTGCATCTGAGAGTGCCATACCTACTGCATACCTACTGCAGGACAAATCTCTTTTTTTCCTTAAAAGTAGGAGATTGCTCACACAACATGGTGCAGTATACAAGACCCAAATAGAAGCAGCCTAAAACTTGTTCCTCTTGGGAACCTTTTTTCTGAATTCCATTTTGTCAAGATCCCTGAAGGCACCGAGGGACCAGCTACCGTTCACTAGGGACCCAAGCAAGATCAGTCCACTCTGTCTCAGGGCTCTGAATTTTCAGTTTGGTTTTAAAGCATCCACTACCCTGGTACCTGGCTCAGTTGTTACAGCTCTTATGTCAGCACTTTGCTCATATCGTTTTGTGGGCTTCACCTCCATGGTACAGGAAGGGGACATGTCATCTTCCACCTGGGCTATTTGGGCCCTGGCCCAGGTAGGACCTGACTTTTCTTATCCTGGTGACAGGTCCTTGGTGGATCACCTGGGGAATGACACCCTTCTTCTGGTGGCTGGGGACCATGGCATGACAGACACCGGAGACCATGGCGGCGACAGTGAGAAGGAAGTGAATGCAGCACTGTTTGTGTACAGCAAAACAGCCCTATTTGGCACTGGCCCTCCAGAGGTGAGAAGAAGCTGATTCTTAACTGTCAGCACCTGAGGTGGCATCCAGGGTGAAAACTGCGTCCTGGTGTTACAGAGAGTAATGACTCAATTGGGATTGTTTAGGTTGAGAGGGGCAGGGAGTCTGTCACCTTTCCTGAGGGAACAGCAGAAAGGCTGACACAGGATGCAGGTGACTGAAGTGTTTGGGACCCATGTTCAGGCCCCTCTAGCTGTGGGGGGTGTTTGAGTGGGACCAGGGGAGCTAGAGGTGAGCTCCAGGGCCATACCCAAGAATCTGCAGCTCCCAACAGGCATCCTACCCTCTGCAGGGCACTTGGGAAGGGCAGAGCTGTGCCTCTGCCTTCCCCTCTGTTTTCCTACTCCTGGCTTCCCTAGATTCTCCTCTGAACAGGGATGTCTTCCCTGTTGTCCTCTAACCTGAGTGAAAAGCCGCATTGCTGTGTTCTTTCTGAATTTCCAATTTCTCCCCTGTCTCCCCAGGAGCCTGAGGCCATTCCCCAAGTGAACCTGGTGCCCACTGTGGCCCTGCTGCTGGGTGTGCCCATCCCCTACAGTAGCATCGGGGAGGTGATGGCTGAGCTGTTCTCCGGGGATGGCGACACTGTGTCTGCAGCCTTGCAGCAGCTCTCGGTCTATCACATCAACGCCAAGCAGGTACAGCCTGTGGTAGGCTTCCCCATTGAACTAGAGAGGAGAAAGAATGGCTTTTTAAGCACAAACCTCTTCTGTTTGGTGGAGATTGGGCGATGACATGGTGTTATCTTCGTGGGGAATTTATTTTGAAGAGTTACCTCCTTGTAGTGTTTGCTCCAGTAAAAGGCAGCACTATTTTCCCACAAGAGAAGTGGGAGACCTGTTGAGTGCTTGGTGGTGAGTGCTGTGGTGTGGAAAATACTGGCTGGGAAGGTGGCATTTGCTTCAGGATGAGGGTTGGACCCAGATGATCAGAGGCGGATTTGGTAGCTGGGGAGGCTGGTGCAAAGGCTGGTTCCTCAAGGCTGAATACAACTTTGGGCAAGTCTCATTAATGGAGATTCGAGACTACAAACAGATGCCTTAATGCTGCTTCAGTTTTGGATACAAAGCTGTTAGCTAAAAAGCTATTCTAGATCAGTGGCAGAAGGAAAACAGTAACAAAGGACTAAATAAAAGAAACACCATGTAGCAGGTGACAGTGTGGTGGGATAGAGAAGGAACAGTTTACACCAAGTGGAACAAAATACAGAATCCCAAGAGCTGAATGACAGAATTTAAATCACAGGTTCATTAAGGTTGGAAAAGACCTCTAAGATCATCAAGTCCAACCATCAACCCAACTCCACCATGCCCACTAAACCATGTACCGAAGTGCCACATCTACATGTTGTTTCAACACCTCCAGTGATGATGCCTCCATCCCCTCCCTGAGCAGCCTGTTCCAATGCTTGACCACTCTTTCAGTAAATAAATTTTTCCTAATAGCCAATCTAAACCTAAATGGCATAACTTGAGGCCATTTCCTCTTGTCCTATCGCTAGTTACCTAGGAGAAGAGACCAACACCCGCCTTGCTACGACCCCCTTTCAGGTAGTTGTAGAGAGCGATAAGGTCTCCCCTCAGCCTCCTTTTGTCCAGACTAAACAACCTCAGTTCCCTCAGCTGCTCCTCATAAGCCTTGTTCTCCAGCCCCCTCACCAGCTTCGTTGCCCTTCTCTGTACTCACTCCAGCACCTCAATGTCCTTCTTGTAGTGAGGGTCCCAAAAGTCCCACAGTATGAGAGGTGCGGCCTATAAGAGTGACTATACCAGGTAATAAAGAAGCCCAGGCAATGGAGCAGGCCATGTGCCAGGGCAAGCCAGCGCCTCTGTGGAGGACATGAGCACTGTCCATTGTGGCTCTGGGCATGCTACAGAAACAGATTTGCCACGCGTGTTGCAAGGCATGTGTCTCAGCTATGTGCTGGTCTGCCTTTGAGGGACCTCTGGATTGCTAGGAGCGCAAGAATAACTCCCCCAGCCCCCGGCCAGCCCCTCGGTGTGCCAGTTTAACACCACTGGTGCAAGTCAGTGAGGAGCTGGAGAGGATATGATTGCTGATGGGAAGACGGAAATGTTCAGCCCCTCTGCTGTGTATTTATAGAGCAACAGAGTGCTTTGTCATTTAAAGATGATAGTGTATGTTACTGTCCATTAGTTACTGACGATATCGATCATCATCTGTTAGGAATTAGTGTTATCCAGTCCTGTCTGTTTAAATGTTTGTCCTCATTCATCTGAGGAGGTTTCTGGCTCGATCATGTTGGTGTTGAAGAAGCTTTTGCATGCCAGGGAGGTTGTGCAGGCCTGCAAGAGAGCTGCTGCGTATGTTTGCCATTCATAGGTAGAGGCTGGCTGATTCTGCCAATGATCTGAGGCGACTGGAAGGCATGTGAAGATATTGGTGTGTTTCAGGGCTTGAGCAGCTATATGCTGCTGAGCAGCTGGATGTTAGGACGGTAATGCCCTGGTAATGCCCTTGCAAGACTTTTTACAACTTCAGGATCATAGCTGCCTCTGTTTCTGTCCTATTGCTGTAGGAAGCAGAATGAGCTCTCCTTAGCCTATGGTACAGTGGGTTAATGTGCCTGTCTTGAAGAAGAGGGAGCAGTTTGATTTGATCCACTATAAGCGCTGTAATTGGATGTCTATCCTGAGACAAACTATGTAAAAGTCAACATTGGGTGCATACAATAGCTAGTAATGAGTCAAACTTCTGGGGGACATTTGCCTTATTGTTACCAAGACTCTTTGTATAAAAGCCCTTAGTGATGCACAACGTTACCAGAGGCGCACGTGCAGGTGAAGAACTGAGAGGAGTCAGTGTGGCTGTCAGGATGCATATGTCACTTCAGAGTGATGTCACTTTGGCAGAGGGATTGTGTTCCCTGCAGGTCATATCCTGGATTTGGGTGACCAGCCCGGGGTGATGCAGCTGGGGACAGGTCTGTTCTGGCAGGCATTGGCAGATTGGGGCTGTTTCCATTCTGAAGGGGCTGTATGAGGCAGTGAATCCTTTTCCCAGTGGTCCCAGTGCTGCTGTCTGACGCTATGTCCCCTCTCCTGCAGGTGGACCGCTTCCTGCACTCCTACTCACTGGTGGCTCAGGACCTGCCAGCAGAGCAACTCCAGCACCTGCAGGAGCTCTTCTCTGGTGCTGTGGAGGAGCACGCTCAGCTCTTGGCCCAGGTGCAGGGAGCAACACCGGTGCCTCCGGAGCTGGAGTCCAGGCTGAGAAGCCTCATCAGTCGCTTCCAGCTCTACCTGCGGGAGGCACGGGCTGTGTGCACCCAGTCCTGGGCCCGCTTCCACCTGCTGCGTATGGTGGGGGGCTGCACCCTTATTGCTGCTTCCTGCTTGCTCTGCTACATTGCCTCAGACCTGGCCACAGCATCGGACTCTTTCTATCGCAGCTGCCTCCTGTACCCACTGTTCTGGGGCCTTGTGGTGGCTGTTCTGCTTGGACTGGCCCATGCATTCACCCGGGAGGGGCTGGATCTCCTCCTGGTGGTGTCATGCACAGCCGCTGCTTCTCAGCTGGGTTTTTTCTGGCACTGGTGGGGCCAGCATCCTAAGCGAGCCCGTTTGGTGGGCAGTCAGCCACCCTTGGCCAGCGCTGGCCTGAGGCAGAGGCTGCGAGAATGGCTGGGGCTGGCCTTCCCCATGAGCATTCTGCTCTTCCGCTGCGGAGCTATGTTCTCTGATAGCTTTGTGGTGGCTGAGGCCCGGGTGGCCCCCTTCCTGCTGGCCTCGCTGGTGGTGGTGTTAGTAGGGAAGCTCCACTGGGACGGTCGCCTGACTGTGCCCGAAGGCCCCAAGCCGCAGCTCCTTGGCTTTTCTTCTTACCGGAGAGAGATCTGGTACTTGCTGTGCCTCGTGGCCATGCTCCTGCTCTGTGTGCGCCTCTCCGGTTTCTTCCACCAGTGCCGTGAAGAAATCCCTCAGTGCCGGCCCTCTCTTTTCCTCTCCCCCCTTGCCAGCCTGAGAAACACACGGGCCAAGAACCTCTTTTACCTCCTGTGCGTGGCCTTGCTGGCTGGGCTGG
>NW_010520594.1:8863-15525 GCF_000687285.1 Phaethon lepturus
CCCCACTGGTGGTCCTCTGCATGGCCTGCTATTGGGCCGTTGCCTCCAGTGCTGACGACTCTCTTGGCAAGCTGCAGGAGCTGGTGCAGGTGGCAGTTGTTGCCTTTCCGTGGGCTGTCTATGGACTAGTGTCCGTGGGGCTGCTGCTCCTGCTGTGCAATCCCATGACGGTGTTTGCAGAGGACACACGGGAGTCGGCAGGATCCATCGTCACGCCCTACTTGGGGGTTCCCAGCTCTGAAGTCGACTTCCTCCACGTCATCCCTCAGATCTACAGGAGGATGCAGGAGTCTCAGAAAAGCCGCCTGGAGCGGGGCAGCTGCAGGGCCACCATTGCAGCGTATGGGCTGGGCAGCGTGTACTCGGCAGCCCTGGTCATAGCACTCACCCTGCTGGGCTTCCTCTTGATGCTTCTGCATAGTGAGCGGCTGAGTCTTGCCTTTCTGCTCCTCTTCCTGGAGGCCTTCGTGCTACTGCACATCCACACACGTGCCAGAGGCCTTGCTGGAGACGCTGGTGAGTCAGGACTGAGTAGAGCATCCTCTGGATGTGTGACCTGGGCCACATTTGCAGTGACTTTGTTTTCCAGTGGGAGAAGCAGAGTCCAGTCTCTGCTGTTGGGGAATGATGGTGCGCTGATCCTCAGGGTATCCTCCTAGGTTTTTAGAGCTGCTTAAATCCGCTAATAGAAGAGAGATGCCTGCAGCAGGGATGCAACATGGGAGGAGGAGGAGCCCCTAGTGTCAGGGAAGGGAGCTCTGCACCCATCCCTTCTCAGCATGTGAGCAGCCACTGAACCCCACCACTGCTGACAGAGTCTAGTAGCAGGGCAGGCAGCAGAGGGAATAACTGGCCCCTTGCCATGCCCTGGTGGGAGCCTGCCTGGTTTCTGTCTGTCAGGGAGCATGGAAAGGGAACCTGAAAGAAAACCCAGCAGGCTTTTTTTTTTTCTTTTTTTGTCCGTGGATCTGTCTTGTTCCTCAATGCTGATCTCTCTCTCTCTCTCTCCCCCTCTCTCTCCCTGCCCCCTTTTAAAATCTCTCAGAGCCTTTTTCGGTGTCCTGGTACGCAGTCATCTCCTGGCTCCTTGCTGCTTCCCAGTTCTTCTATTCCACAGGCCACCAGCCCATCCTCCCAGCCATCCACTGGAACGCAGCCTTTGTGGGCTTCCACCTTGACCACAGCACGAATCTCCTTCCTGCTCTCCTGGTGGGCGCCAACACCTTTGCCTCCCATATCCTCTTTGCAGGTAAATCAATTTCTTCCTGGGCTGTTGAGCCTGAGCAGACATGGCTGACTGCTTTGCCTTGTCTGGAGGCCTGCAGGCTGAGCACGAGGCGATGAAGGCTCCAGCACCAGCTGAACAGCAGCATCCTCACTGTCCCCTTCTGGGGCCACAGAGCTGCCCGTGGCCAGCAGCCTCCATGCAGTTGTGCCTGACCAGCAGACTGGAGCTGGGGTATATGCATTCTGCACATCCAGGGCATGATGGCAGAGCCTAGACTGCTCTTCACCTCCTGGGCTCCAGTAACTTCATGTGCCTTTGTCCTTGAGGTAGTTGGCGTCCCTCTGCTCCTGCTTTGGCCCTTTGTGTGTGAGATGCCCAGCTCGCAGAAGAGGAAGCCCAGGAAGGAGCCCCGGGAGGAGCTGCAGGAGATGGAGGAGCACATGATGGAGATGAGGCTGCGGGAATCCCCGGAGAAGTTCTCCACTGCTCTGCTGCAGCTGGGGCTGAAGTATCTCTTTGTCCTTGGGACACAGGTACAGACGGAGGCAGGATGGCTGTGGTGAGCACTGTCCAAGAGGAAACTGGTGTGCTGTGAGAACCGTGGGGCACCCTGGTGAGAGGAGGGAGTCAGCCAGGGCACAGACAGGCCCAGGGGTGATATGTCTGGTTGCAGGTGGAACTGCAGCTGCACAGATCTTCTGAACCATGCCATTTGTGCTGTGATTAGGGAAGGGCTCCAGCACAGAAGCTGCAGTATGGATTAGGCTGCTTTTCATACCCATCTGCCCAGAACAGCAACATCTGCTCAGAAACTACAGGGTTGTAATCCTGCTCCTGCTCTTCCTGACCATGCTGTTTTGCACCAGCTCTGGTTTTCATCTGATCCTGTGCAGTGGTGAAGTAGGGAGTTAAACATGAGAAATCTAATCTGGTGAAGGAAGTGAGGAGCTTTCAGGGGTTTAGCCCTTCAAACCATTCTCCTGTGTGGTCAGACCAGAGACAGTGCAAGGGAGGGGGCAGGCCCTGCAGCAGGAGGGCAGGAGTGCCCCTCTTGGTGAAATACTAGATCAGGCTAGCCACAGTTTGAGCCCTCCTCTGTGCTATCCCAGCCTGCTCTCAGGAGGGCCTGCGTGTACCCCAAGCTTTTTGTGTTTCCTGACTTGAGGGCATGATGGAAAGGAATCCTCTTTGGGATGCTTATTTCTGGTGTGCTGTACCAGCCTCTCAGGTGTGTGCAGTTTAGTACCTCCTTCAGATGTAAACCTGGTGCCCAGGAGGTCATTCCAGAGTCGCTTGTAACTTGTTTTTCCTCTCTTGTTTTTAACTCTTCCCTCACAGCATCTGGCCTGTGTTTGTGCAGCTATGATCCTCAGGAGGCACCTCATGGTCTGGAAGGTCTTTGCCCCAAAGTAAGTCCCAGGAATTGTTCTGATGCTGGCTTAGGACTTATATCCCTGATACCTTGTCTAGAGTTTGTAGGCAGTAATGGTGGAAAAGACCGTGTGATTGATCTTGTATGACTTCTTACCTGGTAGAGGCTGTAGGAATGTCCTTAACTAACTTCTGCTTCAAGTTCAGAAGCTGAAATTGAGCTAGAGCATAGAAATTTTTCCTTATCTTGATTTCCAAGAGCCCACCTGGAAGCCAAGAATATTCAGGGCAGAGAGCTAAAGGTAGAGGTACCAGACCAGAAATGGTAAACTAGCAAACCCTTGGGCTAGTAGGAGTGTGGAGTGGCCTTGGCCTCTGAGGGATTAAAAATCTTACCTGGGTGTTGTCCTGAACGGCCTCTAAACCAGAGGCGTGCTTGGCTTCCAGGTTGCAGGCAGCAACTGCTGGGGAATGAATGTTGTTCAGGTTTTAGGATCTGGGGTGCTGCCAGACTCTCACTGTCAGGAAAATCAATCTGCTGGGAGTAGGGGCAGCAGCTTGTCTTTTGCAGGCATGCTGGCTGTGATATTCTTACTGCGTCCGTTGTGCCTGCAGGTTCCTCTTTGAGTCGCTGGGCTTCGTGGTGAGCAGCATCTGCCTCCTGCTGGGGATCTCCCTGGTGATGCGTGTGGACTGTGCTGTCAGCACCTGGTTCAGCCAGCTTCAGCTCAGGTAGCGTCGGAGATGTGGGGAACCTGACCTGCTTGTCGGCCGAGGCTGTGATTGTCTCCCTGGCCCCCTGGGTGCCAGGAAGGTTACACCAGCAATGAGTGCCTGCGAACAGCAGTCAGGGATTATCCCCAGCCCCCTGCCTCAGCACTGCACAAAAGGACCGGAGCCAACTGTTCCCTGCTTGTTGTGGTGGTGTTTCTCAGCGGTGGAGGTCAGAACTCTTGCTGGGCGCCTGTTGGCAGCAGGAGGAGTCTGCTGCAGGAGCCCAAGAAGCAAGAGTCCTGAAGTACTCCTCTGGAGAAACGCCAACCGGGGGTCTTGCTGCTACTTGCCTGACAACTGTCCCCACTGTGCAGCTGGGTAGCTTCAGTGGCTGGCAAAGTTTTCATCTTGCCTGTGCAGAGACGGTGACTTGGGGGAAGGGGCCTGCCAAGGAGGGGAAGGCAGGGAGATAGGAGAGGGAAGGTCCTGCAGCCATCACTTCTCTTCGTGTGCTCAGTTTTCACACTGGAATCAAAGTACACATGGTTACGCATCCAGATGGTTCCTGGGCTCTCAGTGGCAGCTGCTCCTCCATAAAGTCAGTTGGCTGCTCTGTAGTGAGGCCCCTCTTGCCCTACCCTCCCGTTTTCCTGGTCTTCCTCAGCCCTGCTAAGGGTAGCATGGAGCTACAACTCTGGGTTGTCTTGTACAGCCTGAAACAGGCTTAGCTTGTGGTGGGGGTGGGCGCAGAGAGAACTGTGTCCATGACGAAGAAACTCTCCACTCAGGGTGTCGGCCTGTCAGTGTCCCATTGGGCTGGGCTGTAGCAGCTGAGGCTCCCAGTCTCTTCCTAAGCATGTGCTGCCAGCTGTTGACTGTGAACGGTTGAGATGCAGCAGGCTGAGATGCAGCAGGATGTAGTGACAGAGCATTGGCTAGTCCCCATATTGGATCTGGTCAGGAGGAAAGGGGAGTCTGGAATAACTGTCCGAACTGCAGGAGTGGCCTTAGTGTAGCTCTGGTGCCTGGGAAGAGCTGCTTGAAAGCCCTGAGCAGGCGACAGCTCTTCTGGGAGGCGGCTTAACTCACTGGTGTCTGTGTATGAGCTGGGGTTATGTCACCTTGAAGGGTGCCCAGGCACTGCAGCTGATGGCATCTGTGATCCCACATTTGGTGCTTCTCTCCTTCTTGACCTTGGTGTTCTGTGTGGGACTTCATGCTGCAAGTGAGCTATCCCAAACCCGCCCTTGACTGCTTGCAGTCAGGAGACATCATATTTCTTTCTTTATGGGCAGAGGTAGAGGACAGTGACCATGGTGCCTGGCCACATCCCAGCTACATTCCCCTTACATTTTTGATGGGAGCTGGGATTCCTTACTGCCCTGAATCACTGTGTGCCATTACTTGGTGCTATGAAACCTTTTGTCTCTTTTCCCTCTGGAGGGAGCTGAGGACTTCTTGCCTTGGATTCCTGCTTTGATCTTTGTTCTGGTCCCATTTGTTTTTTAACTCATGCACCATGACTGCCCTTGTTTGAGTTCCTTACTGCAAACTGCTAGTGTAATTCCAGACTCTTCCTCTCCTCTGCCCTGGAGAGTCCCGGGGAAAGTGTCTCATCACCTCTCTCATCACTTCAATTCTTGCCATTATGCCCAAGTGCCCAGAAATGTAGAAAATGGATCTTAAGGGCAGGTTTAGTTTTGTATTTTACCCCTTCAAAATGCTTGCTGAGGTGTTAAGAGTGCAATTCCAGAGAAGCTTAAACTGCTCTAATTTGGGGTTCCCATTGCCTGGCCTCCTGACCTGCTCTCCCACCTCAGTCTTGTGTGTCCCCTGCGGGCCTGTCCTGCTTAATTTCACGCGACACAACCAATCCCTGGTTTGCAGCTGGCATGACTCCCTGGGCTGCCTCTCTGCCTGGTTGCATACACACCAGTGCTGGTGCAAGGCAAGGGGTAGCAGCACTCAGCAGAGGAATACGTTGGGGACAAGAATGCATCAGCCCACAGTTAGATGGCCTAAAGCAGTCCCACCCTTAAAAATAGGTTATCTGGTGTATACTGTGAGTCCTTGGTGGTCAGATGGCTCTCAGTGCTGAGGGGTCTATGCTGATGAGTGAGGGCTGCATTGTTGTAGGGAGGAGGAAAAGGATGGAGGTAGCAGCCACACAGTGAATTTTCATTTAACGCGAGGTTAGTCTAGATAACACAGTTGCTAAACCACAAGGCTGGAGCTCAAATAGGTCCTGTAACCTTGTAACCTGGTTGGGAACTTGCTGCCTGAATGTATTTGTGCTGGCAGAAATCCTTATGGTCGCTAATTGCTGTAGAACCAGCCCCTGATGGCCCCACAGCTGCCACCCAGGCCCTTGGGCTTCCTTCTGTCACGTCTCTGGGACTAGTTCCTCTTTCAGTGGCTGCCATCATGCTGCTGAGCCTTCCCGTGGCTGTTGTTCATAGTCAGAGCTCAGCTGGTGCTTGGGCATCCTCTCTTCATCCCTCTATATCATTCCTCTGCCTTCTTGCTGGGGCTGTAGGCTCATGGCCCTGGGAGGCTGGGGCAGAGCAGTGGGGACAGCAGAGCTGCAGCACCATGAAAACACGCACACATCTCTTGCTGGAGACTAAACAAAACTTGCAGTAACAAAGCTGCAGATACATTCTTGTCACTGCAGAGATGCCAAGGAGTGCTAGCTGCTCAGCCAAGGCAGACTGGCTACTACACCAAAGAATTCAGATTCCAGACAATGAGTTTTCCAAAGGCTGGAGATGCTCTTGCTTTCTTTCCTTGATTTTTTTTTACTCTTTGCCAACCTTTGCCAGCTGTCCTCAAACTAATTATTTGGCTGACATTCTCCTGAGTGTGCCAGGAATGACAGACTTAACGTTGGTCCAAGGCTTGGTGACCTTGGAAGCATGCTGCTGATGCTAGAGAAGACATGGGTGGGTTTGCTGGTTTAAAACCCCAAGGACTGTCCAGAGGATTGGTTGGATGGTTACAGCCAGAGAGTGGTGGTCAACAGCTCAATGTCGAGATGGAGATTGGTGATGATCAGGGGGAAGTCCCTTCCTCAGGGGTCTGTACTAGGACCAGTGCTCTTTAATATCTTCAACAATGACATAGTGGGATCAAGTGCACCCTCAGCAGGTTTGCAGATGACACCAAGCTGATTGGTGTGGTTGACACGCATGAGGGACAGGGTGCCATCCAGAGGGACCTGGACAAACTCAAGGAATGGGCCCAAGTGGACTTCCTGAGGTTCAACAAGACCAAGTGCACAGTCCTGCAGCTGGGTCGGAGCAACCCCCGGGATCAGTCCAGGCTGGGGGATAAAGGGATGGAGAGCAGC
>NW_010520595.1:0-288 GCF_000687285.1 Phaethon lepturus
ATGGAGGCCCAGACCTGCTGCCCAGTGAGCAGAGCAGATGTTGGCGTGCTGGAACCTGGCCCGGTGGCCTGAAACCCCTCCCTGCGCCTTCATTTCCCCCTCGCCGAGTGCGGGACGGGCAGACTTTCGCGCAGCCCCAGGCACCACAAGCCTGCCCAAGGTTGGAGACCCTTGCTCGAGGCTGCTGGGAGCTGGTGCTTTCTGATAATTTGGCCACGCAGAGTGCCTCCACCGCAGCCCCCCACCCTCATCTCCTCGCCCGGCGTGGGGGCTCAGCCCTGCTCCCCA
>NW_010520595.1:343-556 GCF_000687285.1 Phaethon lepturus
ACCAGGCTCGGCTCCTGCCCGCCCCCACGGCCCGTGCTGGCCAGCTGCCCTCAAACCACAGCTGAGGAAAAATGAAGGCAAATTCATGCCATTACTTTCCCCTTCTCTTCCCTGTCTGTCCTGCACTCGTCCTGCTAGTGGCTTGAACAACTCCCACCTGGGAGCTATTCAAAATTAGGAATCCCAAATAGAAAATCCCTGTTAGAAAAAATC
>NW_010520595.1:870-1101 GCF_000687285.1 Phaethon lepturus
GCAGGGTGCTGGGCAGAGATTTTCCAGCCCCCCCAGGTCCAGCCCTCCCCATCCCTGCCTCATTGCTTATTTCTGGGCCATTATGTTCGACAGGGAGAATTTGTTTCTGTCCAGAAGCAGATCCCCGAACAGTCTCAAACCTCTGAGGATTTATCATCCTGAGCTTTTGTTTGTGGGTCTCTGGGACCCTCTGCCCCGCAGCCGAGCCCAGATGCTTCTCTGTCTCCTCCA
>NW_010520596.1:0-226 GCF_000687285.1 Phaethon lepturus
AGGCTCTGAAACCCTCGGGCTGCGGCACCCACCCAGGCTCCCTGAACTTCGGGAGAGCTCTGCTTTGGCCAGGCCACCTTTAAGCCACCTTTGCAGGACGTGGGGGAGCGGCCATCATGGCGCTGGGCCCCTGAGAGCAGCACGTGGGACATGGGGTGACAGCAGAGACCGGGCATCTGGGGCTGAAGCTGTCCTGGGAGCAGTGGAGGAGGCTGCAGGCTGGGGG
>NW_010520596.1:329-669 GCF_000687285.1 Phaethon lepturus
TATCAGCCGTCTTGACGGCTTCCTCTAAGAGGATTGTTGCGGTAGGTGTAATATACTTAAGGGATTGTTAAGAACAACAGCGTTTCAGCAGCACACCGCGTGCTGGCGGCGCAAGCTGCTGTCACGGTCCATTTGGGCCTCGCAGATTTACAGGACGACGTACTCTGTAAATTAAGCTTTATTTTATGAGCTTGTTAGGAAAGAAAACAAACAAACAAGGAGTCAATCCCCTTTGTACGGACTAGGCTAACATAAGAATTCACTAATTCATCATTTAACTGGTGCCAGCTGTACCTGCCGTTGGCACCACGGCTGCCTGCCCACCCACATTTATCCAGCC
>NW_010520596.1:801-1183 GCF_000687285.1 Phaethon lepturus
CCCCCGGTCCCCCCCCGCCAGTGCAGGGCGCCCCGACGCTGCGGGGATGGGCACAGTCCCGCTCAGCGGCCCCTCGCACATCCCTCTGCTCACTCCTCGCGGGTGGGCATCGCCCTCCCAAACGGGGGTCCCTTGCGCCCTCCCCAGGCTCCTCTGGCAAGGGGGCTACCCCTCCCAGGGCACCCAAAATCCGGGTGCTGCAATCTGGTTTAGCTGCCCGTGGCACAGGAGCCAGCCGCGTGGCACGTCTGCGCACCTTTGGGCTCGCTGGTGTGCATCCAGGACAGCGGGTCCGAGCGCTGGTAAGACCCCGGGCTGCGGGAACGCCGCCGGCGCGCGACGTACGCAGACGGGGAAGGGGGAGCTCGGTCCTGCCCTGCGC
>NW_010520596.1:1231-1625 GCF_000687285.1 Phaethon lepturus
GGCTGCGGGAACGCCGCCGGCGAGCGACGTACGCAGACGGGGAAGGTGGAGCTCGGTCCTGCCCTGTGCAGAGATGTTTGCAGCTCTGGGGGAGGCAGAAAGCAAATCCTGTGTCCTCCCGTCACGCTGGTGAGGGGGGACGGACCTCTCTGGTAACTGCTTGATGTTGCTCCAAGAAACAGGGTCAAACGCGTGCCCAGAACCCTGTGCCTCCTGTGCCACGCGGCCGGTGGGACGTGGGCGATGTGCCGGTGCCGGAGAGGGACCGTTCCGCACCCAGCTCCGGAATTTGCCCTATTTTGGGAGTCATTTGGCACACGGGTGGATCAGCAACGGCGTCTGACAGGCGGGAGCTGGGAGAGGCTGGGGGGGGGACGGGGGGAGCCGGAAAAGC
>NW_010520596.1:1705-3299 GCF_000687285.1 Phaethon lepturus
GGGAGCTGGGAGAGGCTGGGGAGGGGACGTGAGCAGCCGTAAAGGCGACCTGGTTGGAAGGGGAAAATTACTGAACAAAAGAAAATATCTGCTGAAATACTGACAGAGGAGGAGCCTGCCAGCCTGGGAACTCAGCCTGGGAGCCAGAAGCATCCTTGAGAAGTGCAGCTGGCATCTCTGAATTGCAGCTGGTCCCGAGAAACCAGAGACATCCTGAGATACCACCGATAAGCACAAAAACAAGGTCTGAAAAGGTGAAAAATAGTCTGGAAAAAGGGGGAAACGTCCTGAGAAAGTACGAATCTGTAACTGCCACTGACTGTTCTAACCACAAGAACAGGAAAACAGTCTGGAAAAGTAAAAATTGGTGTGAGAGAACAAAAAACATCATCTACTGGCTGTTCCAGGTGAAAAATAGAAATTAATAGCACGTATTGGCTGCTCGAAGTGGTGATGTCCTATGCTCTCTTATGTCTCTATTATAAAAATGACTCAAGTTTTACCCAAATGGAGCTTCTCTCTCTGAGAACTTCCCATGCTGCACAGACTTCTCCCTTTCCTAAACAGGTCTCCACAAACTTTCTGCGAGCTCTTGGACCCTCGCCGGCGATGCCCGGCTGACTCCCAACTCCGTGATGTGGATCATCTCCGAAGTGAGACTCTTATTTTAGTGCTTTCCCTCTGGGCCCCATCCTGGGGTTGGTTGGGTTTGTCCTGCCACTTCTGGGGTGGTTGGGTCTCCTTCTAGGATCTGTCTAATGCGCTTGATATTACAAACATATATTTTTTATATATATATATATGCATATAAGTAATCTATCATAAGTGTATCTAGTGTTACATTATTTATAAGTTTGCTTCACTAATGAGAAGATTGTAGTCATCCATAATACTCTTTATATTTGATTGCTGCTATTATTGATTGATGATAATAACATTGTAAATTGTAATAGCTTGATATATATTCACTTTATTAACCATGGGTATACTTGCTAGAAGTATAGGTGTAGCAAATTTTTCTGCTATTTGTGGCAATGTGTAATCAAGTAGAAGAATTCAGAGATCAAGCTTCTGCGTCCCTGTGTATTGGGGAATCCTACGGACCCACGTCCGCGATTTCTAAACACCGGCAGGCTGGGGAACTCTTTAGGTCGTGACATGGGGTCAGGCCGGGTTTGGGGTCCTGCAGCGGTGGTGGGACATACTCGGCTGGGGCATGTCCCGTGGCTCTCTGAGATCTCTTGGTGAAAGAGCTCCTGTGGAGCGTGTTCAGGTGCGTCCTCGGTGCAGGAGCCCAGTGGCCGTGCCAGGAGGGGCTGCAGAGGGGCTCCATGCCTCCAGCTGCTGCTTTGCTCGTGGTTTGTGCTGGCTGACAGCTCGTCCTTGCAAAACTTGTTCCTTCACTGCATTTTTCCTGCTCCCTCCAGCCACGTCTGCCCAGCCTCAGCCTGCATTGCTCATGACTCACGCACGTCCATGGTGCAATGGGAAAAAGCAGAATGAGGAGAAGAACAAGGAGGACAGTGAGGAGGAAAATGAGGAGAAGGCTCTGGGGAGACCCCATTGCAGCTGCCAGGGCTTGGAGGGGCTGAGG
>NW_010520596.1:3839-7429 GCF_000687285.1 Phaethon lepturus
CCGACGAGACGCCGCTGTATCCACGGGTGGTGATATCTTCTTTGCTTTCTTTCTCTGTCTCTCTCTTTTTTTTCTCTCTCTCTTTCTCTCTCTCCCCCCTCTCCTCTCTCTCTCTCTCTCTCTTTCTCTCTCTCTTTGTCGAAGTGTAAAAGATGTGCTGTAGGGAACTTGTTTGTTTAGTTGAATTACGTAGTTAGAGTAGTTGCCATTGAGTCATTTTATGTAACCTCATGCCTTGCATTTTGTATTATTAAATTGTTAAATTGGTTGGCTGGTGTCGTTTCACCTTAATTCAGTCCAGGGGGATCACGAACTTGGTCGTTGGTCTCACGGGGAAGGAGGTCATCCTAAACGACTCCTTTTCGGGCCGTGACAGATGGCCTCTAACGGCCCCTTCCCACCCAAACCCTGCTGCGGTTACAAAGGCTTCGGCAGGCGCAACTCGCTCACGGGACCAGGGCATCGGCTGGAGCTGATGCCGCACGGCGCGAGGCTGGACCTAAGCTTAGACCGGCGACGCAAGATGCGCGTAACGCTCGCCTGCGAGGCGGGGACACGGAGCCCCGGGAAGCGCCTTCGGATGGCGGCCCAACCCAAAGGGGGTGGGCGGTGGGGGAGTGTCCCGCTGCTCTGGCACCCTGGGGTGCCTGGGGGACCTGCTGGTGGCTGGCGTGGGAAGTGGGATGAAGTGCCATATGGTGATGCTTTCAGAACTTCGTATAGACCTTTGTATAGAAACCCTGGTATTCAGGAAAACAGGGTGAGTTGGGCGGTGACGTGCTGATGCCGTGTGTCAAGGAGGAGGAGGAAAAACAAGGGGTTGGTTGCTGTGGAAGAGGAGTAGGCAGGAGGATCCCAGTCAGTATTTGCCTTTGAGAGAAGATCCGGAGTGGAATCCGAACACTGGGTTCGGGAAAGCTAAAATAAAACGATACCGGCAGTTAACACTATGTGGGATACAACGTGGGGTCCCCAAACCGAAAAATCTGTCTAAACTATGTGAAGTTAAACAAGCAGCTGATGAGAATCCATTGGCTTTCTGTGAGGGATTATGTGAGGTGGCGAAGAAACGGGCTGACTTAAATCCAGAAGGGGAGGCAAATCAAAAACCGTTTAACATCGCAAGACAGAAGAGAACTTGCAGAAAAGTTTTCTGCAGTTGCAGAAAGTAGACGGAGCAGAGGGATTGTCTTTCTCAGTTGGTGGCAATTACTGATAAGGTAAATAGCAGCAAAAAAATACCGTGGCAGAGAGGAAAAGAAAGAGGAGGAGGAACAGACAAGAACGAAATTGCAGCCACAATGGCTCTTTTAGCCACAGCACTTGGAGGTAGGAAAGGTGGGGTAGGAGGTAAGGGAAGAAGTCGTGGAGCACAGAGAGGCCCCTTTGCGTCCAAATCCACGCGCCAGTGGCAAACAGGAGGGGCACTGGAGAAATGAATGCCCCAAGAAGGAAGGAAAAGATGAGTCAGGGGGTGATGTTGACGTTAGGGTGTTGGAAGATTCAGACGACGAATGAAGGGGACCAGGGAAAAACATCGAGGCGTCCCCAGCAGATCCCCTGGTTCCAGCAAAGCGGGGGGACGACACAGTCGATTTTGGGACAGGCAGTGGAGCTACTCATTCGGTAGTAACAAGTTGTGGAGGACCTCTCAGTAAAACCGTGATACCGATTGTCGGGGCAACGGGGAAGAGGACTTTGTGGCCTTTTGTACAACCTATGGAATGTACAACTGGAGGCACTCAACCGACTCACGAGTTTCGGTACGTGCCAGAATGCCCCTTCCACCGTTAGGATGGGATTTGTTATGTAAATTACACGCCCAAGTAACCTTCCCTGAGAATCCTGTACTGCTAGCGGCACACTCCTCGAGAAACGGCCTGGAAGGCTCAAATCTGCTTGCTGGCAGATCAGACCTCGGAAGAACCCGAGAAGAATCTCCCGGACATGGTATTGAATGCCGTCATTCCTCTGGTGTGGGCCCCAATGAAACCAGGTAAAGCCAAGAATGCGATCCCGCTCAAAACACGACTCAGACCAGGAGTGAGTCCGGTGAGGGTTAAAGCAGTACCCTATGAGACTGGAAGCACACAAAGGACTGGAATAAAGGATCCTTGATAAACACTTTCAGGCAATATGGACTCCTTAGACGATGTCAGTCTGAGTTTAATACTCCTATTTTACCTGTAAAGAAGCCTCGCTCCCAGGAATACAGATTACTGCAGGATTTAAGAGAAGTAAACCGAATAACTGTGCACATACATCCTACTGCATCAAACCCTTTTACCTTGCTAGCTTTGGTGCCTGAAACAAATGCGTATTTCAGTGTTTTGGACCTGAAAGATGCTTTCTTTTGTGTCCCAGTGGAGGAGCAAAGTCAAACGATCTTTGCCTTTGAGTGGGAGAACCCCACAACGGGAAGGAAGGTGCAGCTGTGTTGGACTGTACTCCCACAAGGATTTAAAAGCAGCCCTGCCTTGTTCGGTAACGTATTGGCGAAGGATCTGGAACAATGGCAACATAGCAATAACAACGGGACTCTGTCGCAGTACATTGATACCTTACTAATAGGAGCTGACGCTGAGAAGAACAGCTCGGAGGTAACAGTCAGTCTGCGGAATTATCTGGGACCGGCAGGATATAAAGTTTCCCAGAAAGAGGCTCAGGTAGCAAAAGAAAAAGTTCAGTATCTGGGTTTTGAAATATCAAAAGGACAAAGGGAGCTCGGACTAGAAAGAAAAGAAGCTATATGCAGGATTGCCGTGCCAAAAACCAAAAGGCAGCTGAGGGGGCTGTTTTTGGGAATAGTTGGATTTTGTCGCATTTGGATGCCAAATTTTGGACTAGCTACGAAGCTGCTATATGGTGCTATGAAGGGACCAAGAGAATTATTGGAACGGACTCCTGATTGCCGAAAGAGCTTCAATCAGATAAAAAAGAAACTAAAGGAGGCTCCAGGGTTAGGCTTCCGCCACATGACAAAGCCTTTTTGATTATATGTGCACGAAAGGCAACACGTAGCTTTAGGAGTAGTGGCTCAATTACTTGGGAGATGGCAGAGACCAGTGGCTTACTTCTCAAAGCAACTTGATGAAGTAAGCAAAGGGTGGCCTGCCCGCACACCTTCGAGCCGTAGCAGCGGTTGCTCTACTGATCCAGGAAGCCCGAAAGCTCATCCTGGGACAACCCATAACAGTGTTAGTCCCTCATGCAGCAATGACCATCCTAATTAAAAAAGGGCACCACTGCATTTCTCCAGATCGATTGGCAAAACATCAAGCGGATCGGGAAGATGTGACTATGAGCGTGGCGTCAGCCCTGCATCCAGGCATTGCCTATAGCTGAACAAGAACACCCAGAGCGTGATTGCTTGGCTACTATTGAACAGGATTATACCAGTGGACCAGATTTAAAGGATGAACCATTAAAAAACGTGGACTGTACAGAGATGGTCGCAGCTTTATGCAAAATGGGAAAAGGAAAGCAGGATATGCAGTGGTAACCCTATGGGAAGAAATTTAAACTAAACCTTTACCCTGGAACACCTCGGCACAAGAGGCAGAGATCATTGCATTGACCAGGACTCTTGA
>NW_010520597.1:0-47575 GCF_000687285.1 Phaethon lepturus
GCGCGCTCGCCTGTAGATAAGGCGGCTGGTTAAAGCTTAACCCGAGCAGGCCGAGGAGGCGAGCGCCGGCGGGAGGAAGTGTTTTAGGGAAAGCCCTCGCAGTTCGTGGGACCCCTCTTCCAGGGGGTGTGTGGGAGGCTGAAGGCCGCCGCTCCTCAGGCAGGCTGCCCGAGGGGGAAGGGCGCGCGCTCGCCTGTAGATAAGGCGGCTGGTTAAAGCTTAACCCGAGCAGGCCGAGGAGGCGAGCGCCGGCGGGAGGAAGTGTTTTAGGGAAAGCCCTCGCAGTTCGTGGGACCCCTCTTCCAGGGGGTGTGTGGGAGGCTGAAGGCCGCCGCTCCTCAGGCAGGCTGCCCGAGGGGGAAGGGCTCAATCCGAGGGTTAGGAGCCTTGGCAGCCGCAGCAGGACAGTTGTGCGCCAGCAGCCCACCACGAAGGAGGTCACCCCCTGCCCGAGGGAGGCCCACGGCCCTCTCCACGTTTTAGGCCTTTGCCGAAATTGGGTAGGAATTGTCTTTTGGCTCCAAGCTCCGGGAAAGCTTTGAAGCGT
This sequence comes from Phaethon lepturus, assembly GCF_000687285.1. NCBI lineage: Eukaryota > Metazoa > Chordata > Aves > Phaethontiformes > Phaethontidae > Phaethon > Phaethon lepturus. The sequence goes on from NW_010520597.1 coordinate 548, forward strand.
GTAGGTTACAGGCACCAGGTTTGGCCGGCCCTATAGTTGAGGGTGAAGAAGTGGCACTCGGTTTGGCACCATGTGCTGCCCTGTTCCTCATACGCCAGCCGGATCACGCCCAGTGCTTGGCACTGGTGTGCGGTGTGTATAAAACCCCTCAGAAATTAAGAGGCCCTTCTACTGAGGGTCGTAAAAAGTAATCTGTTCCAGTGGGGGTCGAACAACAAAATGCTGCTGGGAATAATTTGGACTTTGTTTCTTCAGTTAAACTGAAATTAACGTCTATAACTAGTCTTTCATATTTCCATGGTGTATAGACCTTATGCATATGACCATTATTTTTGTAAAATTAAGTCTGTCTCTTCTGTCCCTTCATTTTATAAACTATCAGTTCCTAAGGATTTAAGGAAGGATAAAAGCCCCTGTAAATTGTTACAGTTTCACAGTGTTAGGGAATGCAGGAGGGAACTTTCCTGTCTCCTCTTTTTTTTTAACATATTCTACTCCTAAATCCTAGTCTTAGATGTATTATAAGCTTTGCATGCAGACCAGACCATGAACTAGTTTAACTAGAGTTATTTTGGCATCAGTTTAGATGCTGTGGTGTGTGAACTGTCAGGTGGACACACTGAGAAACAAGGTGTAAACTTTGTATTAGCACATCAACACAGGGTTTTTAAGATATTTAGTTAAGTAGGCGTAAAAAGTGATCTAGATGAGCCAGCACAAGCTTTGTGCATAGACTAGTTTTAGTATTATTTGGAATTAAGTTCCTTTTGTCTGGAGTTTGTCTGTGTAGGAACTCTGCCTAATTCTGTATCAGATGACTGGTGTAGGTATATGCTCGTCCCACCAAAGGGACATTTGCCTTGAAGTATCTGAAATATGTGATATAATATGCTTTCCTCGTATAGTATTAGTAAAGCTAGAAATCCAGCCCTATCAACTGACCTACATGCTATTTTCTTAACACTCAAATGTAATTTATTAATTCCTTTTAGATAGTGAGAGTCATGTATTTCAAGACACAAGTATTTTCCTCATATGAGTATGTTCCAAAGCCTTTGCAAAAGGTCTGTGAGAAGAAAAGGTTATTGGTGTGCTTGAACTTCTTTAGAAGTTAAAGGTAGACTGAGCAGTAAGATGAAAAGGTATCCAGAAGCAGGGAATGTTACCCCCATAAGTTCAATCATACTAAAATTACTCTTTAGTTCATTATGAAGCCTGATTTTTTTTTTCCCAATAAAAATACGGATTAATATGATCTGCAGTTTCTCTGAAGGAGGAAGTGAATACACACACACACAAACCCCTTGTGGGCAATATCTTTAAAGATTCAGTAGTGTTTGGTATGTCAAAACACTTGAACAGCTGTAAGATCAGAACCCAAAGGCCTACAAACAAGGATGCAGCACCTGGAAGGGCGATTAAGGTAAAGTGAAAAATGCTTACATGGGTCCTATTGTAGTTGCTGTTTAAATAATCCTATCTGAACTTAACCATTGTACTAAAAAAATAATCAAGTCTTGCAGGTTACTTGGGCTTATGCAACTTGAAAACAAAATCTATCAGTTGAGCCAGGTCCTTGGCACTGCTCCAATGGTTCAAAACAGGTCTAGAGCCAGCTTAACTGCCCCAGCTATAACTATTTTCACTTCTCCAGGAACAGCTCTGCAGGGCATAGACCCACTGAGACAGCCTACACTTCCCTACTTCTGAACTCTGACTCCCAGAACATATGCAAAGAAACAAATGGCGTGGGCAGCATGTACCCACTCTGCAGTGCCTCTCTGCCTGGGGAACGCTTCCCCGGGCTAGGAGTAACTGATTGATTCTTTAAACAACAAAACAAACCCCAAGATAGTTAAATGAAATGTTCACTGTACCTTTCCTTTTTTTAATTCTTCACCTTTGGAGATAGGATAGAATCAGCATTGAGAAACTATTATTTTTTTAATGTCAACTGGTAGGGTTCGGGCATGTTTGCTTTTCCTTGATCGCTAGTGAATCAGCCCAGGTATCATTTTAGAGTTCCTGTTGCTTGTTTTATCCAAACACGCTCTCAAGCTTCTGTCTGCTGAGGAAGTAATGAGAATTTGTGGAGTAATAAAAAAGAGTCAACATTTCACAATGTTGAAAACTGTTAATAATCAACATCAAAAGGCTTTAATCTGTTGACAGTCATATACTTGATTTATACAGCTGGCTGTCCTACTGGCTCTTCTTTCAGGCTAACTGGAGGGTGCTCTGAGATATGTGTCTTTGTACAGTGACAACTGGAAACATTGAGGTAGTAGCGGCTATCCAAAGCAATGGGCTGAATCTGAAGACCTGAGCAAAAAATAGTCCAGGCAGTGTGTGTGATTTTTCCAGGTTGATGTGAATGAATTAACAGCAAAGGCACTGCCGCCACGAGCAAAAAAAAAAACCACCCACCCAAACAAAAACCAACTCCAAAACAAAACAGAACAAAAAAACAACCCTCTGTCTAGCAGTTGCCTAGAGCAAGGGGGCGGAAATCTTGTTTTCGTGTTCCTGTTGCCTAGAGTCATGTAAAACCTTTGCCCTTCTACAACTAGCTACAAATCCTGGGGCTGACTTGGTATTACACTGTGTGAGCAGGAAGAAGAAAGAAAAGAGAGAGAAAGAGCCCTTTGGGGCATTGAATGAGCCTGAGGCCCAAGCACAAGGATTTGTGAACAAGAAATTGCTTACTGTTTATTTACAAAGACTTTAGAGGAAGGGCTAGAGTTGGTACTGCCCCTTTGTCCTCCTGATAGACACACTAATTCAAAGACTCCAATAATAACTTCTGAAGCCAGGAAGAAAACGTTATGTTTCCCTTTTATGACAATCAGATGTTTAATGGGAGGAACACTCAATGTGCATCTAAGAGATAGGTGATGCCAGTTATGAGGAAAAGAGAACTTCACACCCTCAAACTAAACTCATTTGGTTGCCAGTAGAGTAAGCAGCCTAAACAGTGCAGAGATAGGTTCATAGTCATTTAAATGTAGTAGGTAACACATAAAAAACCTTATCTAGAGACGCCATAACCTTGCAGGGCTTGCTTAGCAAAATGAAATGACGGCTAAGGTTCTCCAAACGCAGGCTAGTCTCTTTCCAGGTTTGACTGAGAAGGGAACAGAACAAGGACAGCTGAGAGAGGTGCTGATTTCAGCTGGTTTAAAGCTGCTTCACTGGCATAAGTAATTATCATCTCATGTCCTCTCTTTCTGCAGGTGCAGGAAACCCTGTTTCAGAGAAGGATTTTCATTAGTACCATATTTTGGAAGGTCAGGCAGCAACAGCGATGAAAACACAACAGCCAAAAAATTAATAGACAGCACAGGTACCTGTTTGAAAGAACTCTTTTCATCATTTCAGCAGTTACTTTCTAATTTGCTTCATCTCCTTATCACTTTACATGAACTTTGTCTCATGAAAAGATAAGAAAAAGATTATGCACCAAATGATTCAGCTGACTCCCTATTCTGACACTCTGCAAGGAAAGTGGATATAAATGTTATTTGTACAAGGTGAATTTCACCTTGCTTTTCACTTCCCAATGTAAAAAAAATTAGATTTATAACATTTCTGTTAATGTTGCCCTTTTCAGCTTGTTTATTTGTTTTAAATGTATCTTTGAACATGTTACAGTTTCCTAGAACTTCTAGTTCCAGAATAATTTAGATCATTAGGAAAAATAAATTGCTCGTATTACTTTAAGTGCATCCTTATCAATCAGAAACACAGCTCAGTATTAGACTGTCATATCTAGTTTTACAGCAGTAGTGTACATCAAAAGTTAGTTTGCTCTGATGTTATAAAAAGTTTTCGGAGGAGAAAGAAGTCACAGTTCCTTGGGATATTTATAGTATTTAAGAATGCTTTTAAGTAACTTGTAATGGCAGATGCCATCGGGTACTCTGTCATAAGTGGTTTTCTTATTCATAACATGTAATGCATATTACAGTATGTTTCATGCTAGGCCCACATTAAACTTTGTAGAAAAAATAAAGACCACGTCTGTATTGCTGTATGAATCCCATTTGGGTTTTGTTAATGCCATGTATTTTGATTTTTGTTTTGAATACAGCTCTTAAGTGGAGTTTTTAGCCATCAGTTTGGTGGTATAACATGATGGACTTCAATGGGTTATGTTTAAAGTTCCAACACAGGTATCAATGGCACACGCTGAATGGTGTTACCATGGGGTACAAAACGGATTTGTTACAACAGCACTAACCTTTGAATGGCTTGGACAAGAGGCCAGTGGAGTGAGATTCCTGCACTTCCAAGTGCTGGCCCCTTTCTTCCTTTGACAGGAGGCTACCTCCTCCCACCTCTACTATGCAGCCTCTCTCCAGGAGTGCATTCTCTTCCCCCAGGGTAAGTGGTTGTGGACTGCTGCCCCAGCAAACTGGGAAGATGGCTACAGCACGTCCTGGCTTGGGTTAGAGGAGCCAGAGGGACTTGGAGGACCACTAGGAACTCAGAAGGTCTGGGATACCATTTCTGGGGACTAAACAAGCTCCCACTGCTCCAGAAGGATCCCAGATGTGGAGTTAACAATTGGCAATGCACTGGAAGAACCGAGTTAGGAATTATTGACCTGTAAATGATAGGATCAATTCACAGAATTACAGAATAATCAGAGTTGGAAAAGACCTTCAAGATCGTCAAGTCTAACCATAATTCACAACACCGTAAGTCTTCCTAGAACAGGACCAGGCCACATTCTAAGAAGAATTGCCAAATTTGACCAGATTTAATGTTTCATTCAGGCTTCTCCAGCCTAGAAAGCCCCACTCCCTTGGAAATGGCAGTGGCTTCTCACACTACATGTGTGAGGCTCCTAGCACTACTACAAGAATTTTTACCTTCTTTAAAACAACACATTTCTATCTTTTAAGCTCCAGTCCCACTTACTGTCTGTAGCCTTACCTTTGCTTCCAGCCCTGATCTCTTCCAACTGCTGCTCTTAATCATCCAGTCATAAACATCCCTTTTAACATGTATGCTCAGCAGCCAGCTTGCTTTTCTTCTAGAATGGCTGTGGTTATCGATTATTCAAAGTTATACTGTAATTGGCAAGTAACAAGTGATTTCACAGCTGTTTAAAAACTTCTGAGAAAATAAAGTTGGAACTTCAGGGGCAAGAAGATAAAAATATTTACAGTCATTGTTAAATAGTTTTAAAAGTAGGTCATTCTTCTTTTATTTCTTGTCTTTCCTCTGCCATTTAACATCATGTGTGAGGATTTTCCTTTTGTAAGTTACATAGCTGCTCCCCTGTCTCGTAAAAACCAAAGAAAATGGACTCAGAGCTTCTCGCATGTTCTCAGTTGAAGCCTGTAGTCCAAACTCCATCTTAAGTGCTGTTAGTATGATCCTCACTGGGAAGATGTAGTTCTGATTTCTGGGTGGTTTTTTCCTTGTTTTTTCCGTGCTTTTCTGTTTTAATACTTTTCTGTAGAACTAAGCAGATAAGTCTCTGTGTTGTGTACCTCGACACGCTACTCCAGTCACTCTGGCTTTGTTGAAGAACTGAACTGACACCTGTCTTGGTTTACTACTCTATTCGTAGCTGTTGAGTCCTGCCTACCACAATCGTTCCACAGCCTCATAACTCAACAACCTGTCCCTTTTTCTGTCAACACAGCATTTTTCTAAAGAATGCTGTTGACCAAACAAATACCTGCGGAGAGGATGAGACTGCTATTGCATGTGCAGCTTTTTTAAAAAGTCAGTCATCTGGTGAGGTGATGAGAATTTGGGGAATTCTGTGCTGTAAATACACAGATGTTTGTAATACATATATGGCTTGCTTGTAGACAAAGCCAGCACTCAGGAGACTTCAGCATATATAGAGAGATATAAACAGGACATGTTTAGTTCTGTCATAGTGAATTATGTACCAGACACAGAGACTGGGGATTCCGAGGATTATTTTTGAAAAGTCATGTGTTTGAGTCCTACACCATTCCTAAATGCCCTAAGTGAAGCAGGGGCTGAAAGAAGAAAAGTCAGATTCTGGTGGGAAAGGAGATCTTCAGATTGCTGCTAGCCTACAGTTTTCAGTTATTGCCTTTAATTATTCTTGAATTGTATCATATTAGGCATGGCTTATTCAGGTGTTTCTCAAGGGCAACGAGTGTTTTATTTCAGCAAAGCGTAAGGGTTACCAAAAGAGTGACTCCCAGCAAGTAATAACTCAGTACAAAAATGTAGATTTCATTCAGAGGAAACTATTTTTAAGATGTGTCATCACCAACAGAACAGACTTTGGTTGGTATAAGCTAGTTATTAATGGCTTTCTGATGTTAGGCACGATATAGGTCTGAATGTGATTAAGTTAACAGGAATTCTGCCACTCTGGTGACAATGACGTTGAGTCCTGAACTGAAAAATGGGAACATCTTAGCAAGGGAGTAGCTATTCTGAATAATTCAACTAAAATATTAGAAAATTTCAGGGTAAATGGAAAGAGCAGACCTCAGCATAAGTGATTTAAAAGAACTACAGTTGTTAAGATCTAATTATTATGCAAAGACTGAGTAGCTTACAAAATCCCTAATGTTGCAGTTTACCGTTACCAGCCTTTTGAGTACCTTATTTCTAGGTGATGGCATGATTAACATCTAACTATGAAGGCGGTTCAAATTCCTTATAATACTGCTTTAGCTGTTAGTAATACTATCAGTCGTAGCAGAATCCCTAAACCTAGTTTTCAGGGTATTAGTACAGGAATATTTTGTTTCTCAATTGTTACTTTGAAACATATTGATTTTTCAGCCTACACATGTTCTTACTTGTTTGTGATCTTATCTTATTCAAATTTCAGAACCGCACAATTCACCACTAAGATAAAGAATGCAAAATTATCCGCCCAGTTTGGCTTCAGACAAACAAATGCAACTCGACACAAACAAAGGGAGTTGTATCCAAGTGTTATTTGCCTGTGTTCTTAATATTTCAATACTTCGTGGAAGAAAGCACGTTGGGTAACAAGCTGTTTTGACTTCATATCCAGTACACTTTCAGGTTTCTCTAGTCTGCAAAGCCAAGAATCCAGTTTAAAGATGCCACAAAGCTTCAGCATGCTTAAGGCAATGTCATGCTTTTTTCGATCTTTGTTCCCATACTTTGGACTAAAATAAAAGTTTTGCTGTAGATAAAAAAAACAGCATGTCTGAGACATTACCTAAATCTTCTACACCTATTTCATATATGATTTATGCTCAGAGGAAGGAACCTTTGGTTGGAGCTGGTTAGATTTGCTTTTTCTGCTGAAACAAGCTCTGAGCTTGAAGCGTTTTCATTGGAAGCACTCTGCTTTGATGAACTTTCAGCAATGAGAACTGAAGCCAAGCTCCCCAAAATGGGGCATTGCGCCGGTGGGGTCTCCAGTCTCTGGCCCGCTGGCAAATGATCTGTGGATACAGCATCCAAATCATCCATCTCGATCCTGGCTGACAGAACTTCCTCAAAGAGCAATCTGTGACTTTTCCAGGAAAAGCTCAGGCCTCACAAGTGTGGACATTGGCATGTGACTGTTGCCCTTGCTATCACGTAGGACACGGGGTCAGCTTTGTAGAGAGCAGCCTCTTGACTGCTCTGGGTTATTAAACCGGCAGCTTGAAAGCCAGTCTCCCGCAGCCCCAGAAACTCCTGAGAGTTAGCAAGCCTGAACTGCAGCCCTGTGAAGGGCTGCACTTTCTAGCTAAGTAAACCCCTTTTTGATTCCTTGTCTTTCAGGGCGGTTTCATTTTGGAGCGACTTGTTTGTCCCCATCAGTACCAGGGAAGACAGGACCTGACTTCTCGAGTAACTTTTGTTTGTCCCCAGCAGGACTTGACACTTCTTGCCCATGTTATGCAAGGCTCTCCTACTCTATGTGTGACAGAACTGTTTGGCAAGATCTACCACCACCTTTTTTTACAGACAGGGCCGCTCTTTCAGTCCTCACTGAATGGAAAGTGTTTGCCAATTTGTGTTTTATTTTCATATCCTCTGCACAGATCTGGAGAGTGCCTGCATATAAATACCTGCTCATAGGGTGCTTGGGGAACCACTGTTTTCGCCGGGGATTAGATCGTGTTTTCAAGTCATATCTTGCCGTGGAAACAGAAAGGTAATGAAGGATCTGAACTGCATTTCTCTGCATCAACATCTCAGTCGTTCAACTGTGTGGCAAACCCTCATTACAAGATAAAGGCTGCAATCCAAAATGATGGCTACGGTAAAAGCAGGATCCCAAAACCAAAGGATTCCCAGTTTAATACAGATAAGCAATCTTTTCAAATCAAAATAAGTAGTGCAGTGGTACCTACCAAATATGATAAAGAAACTTTCAAGTCTTACTATAAAAAGTTTTCCAGTCAATTCTGAATGTGTTTCAGACTGGCCTATGAATTTAAAAATGTATATTAAAACAGAGACCAGAATGTGTGACTGAATTCTGATTCAGTCTTTGCAACTGAATTCCAGACATCATAGAACGATTTTCAAGATGTTATTCAAAGCAATGGAATATGTATTTTAAAGCACGCTTAATCTTTCCCAGATTTTGCACAAAATCATTTGGAAATGTGTGCTATTGCATTTTTTTATTACACCTTAATCTGTTACAGTATTCAAAATAGCTATTGGAAATTAAAGGCTATGATCCTGCAAATATCACCATTAACTTTAATAAAACTACCAGCATGCTATTAAGAGCTGATAAACACCAAGAATTAATAAATAAAAGTTTTCTTAAAAGTCTTTGCTGAACCAGTACAAAACTATGTCAGCATTAACAATAAAATTGTTCATCTTTTTCAGGATGCTATTGACATTTTCATGAATTTCTGAATATACAGATCAATCAAAGCAATCAGTCAAAAAAAATGAGGGTTCTGGGCAAGACCAGACCTTTCTACAATATACCACACTGAAATATCTAGAACCCCTGTGATGGATGTAAAAGGTTTGCGATGGAACATCTCTTTATGCTCTTGATCAGAACAAGAGACAAAGAGTATTCCCAAAAAATTCACCATGTGTTTGACAGCCCTTAGCAAAGACTGAAGAAAGACTTCATAAATCTGAGTTTGTCCAGGCAGAGCACATAGTTTCTATCAGCTTTAGTAAACCTTGTAATAAGTCTCATCATGTTATATTAAAGATTACTTTAAAAACTTAATCTATAATAGTAGTTTACAGTGGGTAGGAATTATTAATTTCTTGGTGCTGTTAATATATGTTAGCTACCTGGAAAGTGTTGTGGAGATCAGAGAGAATGTCAGTAGAGAAATAATTTTCTTATCTTTTGCTTTGCTTAGCCTTTTTTCCTCTCTTGTGTGAAAGAGCAGCGGTAGCATTTCGTTCCTTATCCTCATCACTCCACGGAACTATTATTTTGTGTCTGATCATCATTCAGCCACGCTTGTACCTCACTCATGACGCTGGCCCAGTAACAAGGGTGGTTAGGAGCATTCTGCTAGAAGGTGAGGGAAAAAAGCTACAGCAGAACTAACATCTAAGTGAAAATGTTTGAAAGTCAAAGGGAGGGCACACGTTTGACTTCACAAAAGAAAATGCTGGTTTCTGTTGCAATGTTGGTTACACAATCACATAAGGTTTTATTTTTAAAAGCAAGTAAAAAAATTACAGTGCATCAGCTCCTCGACTGGTGTAAATCAACATGGTTTTATTGACTTTGATGGAGCTATGTCGATTTATACCAGATGAGGATTTGGCCCACTGTAGGGAGATATTTTTATTTCTCTTCTCACTCTATCAGTTAAGGAAAGGGTAATAATCAGCAAGCTGGAAGCAATTATGTGTGTGTGAGGAGGGGGTAGTTTCATAATAGCTAACTTGATATTATTTCCTGTAAAATGCATCAGGAGAATAGAGCCTGGAGCCTGCTGACCACTTTGTTTTGTAAAGAAATATTTGTTCAAATCTGTTTATAATAATTTGTCAAAAGATGGGCAGACTCAGCTCAAGCACTTGCCTTCCACTGACACCAGAGGCGGCAATTCTGGTGCTGACCAGGGCAGCGAGCGGCAGCGGGCGAGGAGAGACCCAGGCAAAATTCAGCTTTCGCTTGCATCCGCGTAAATCTGGAGTAATGCTACCAAAATCGGCAGAAATATTCTCTCTTTACAACAGTGTGCCTAAAAGCAAAATTTGGCAGAGTTTTCAACTGAGCATTTATAAGCTGTTTCTGGCAGCAAATAAGAATGGGGGAGGGGAAGATTATTCATTGCAGATGCTTTGAAAGATTAACAGAGGCTTTCTGGTGACAATAAAGTCTACTAACATAGTCACTTTTGGAAAATGCTTTTTAAAATGTGATTTGAGGGAGTTTTCTGCCATCCTTTAATTCTTAGAGCATTTCATGGTGATGAAAAGTGCTAGCTGAGACCTCAAGTGAAATGATCTCGATTGTTCTCTTTACCCTGACGAGGCAGATGAGTCCTGACCTGCAATACCAAAGTGGGCTAAAGCAATTGATGGGAAGCTAAGATTTCTAAGAAACAATTTTGGATAAATGCATTTCATAAGGTTCAGCTTTAAATATTGTTAAGCAGCCACACACCGACAAGGGAGCTGAAGACAAACCAGTCTTCAAGTAGTTTGTCGTCAGCTAAACTAGATGACACAACTAAAATAAATGGAAAGATTTATCCAATTATTTTTGAGCTATAATGCAGGTTATTCTAAAGTACCAACACTAGCACTATTAACACTAAAGTATTCCAAGCAGCTCTTGCAATATAACTCATTCAGCTCTTATCTTTGCTCTTAGTGATGATTTAAACATTTTTTTGTAATGTTTTTAACTTACAAATATCATTAAAGTTACTTCACGCCCTGTTAGAGTGGATGCAGCTATACTAGGCTGACAGTGCTTCTAGCACTGTAGCTTGCACGCATATGGCTACCTCTTTCTGAACTGATCTACAGTTAAATTCACCCCCAAAACAGCATGTAGGTGAACCCTTAAGCATTAGCAGACAACTCATGAAAAACTGGAGAATATATGGTTCAGAAATTACTCTGGAAAGATGCATAAACGCAGTTCTTGCCCCAACTACAGAGAGCCCCATGGAGCTGCACAGCGCTTCTTCCCCACGCCGGCCCTCTCCAGCCCTCCCTGCTGCCGTTCCCTGGGAAAGGTCAGGTAGCCTATTAATCACGCTCTTGCCTTTGGTTTGCGGTATATATATGTCCACCACTTCCTGGATCCTTTTGAAGGAAGAAACAATGAGCAACTTTCCACGGAAGGAGTGGGTTTGCTTATTTTGGGATTCTTTTTTTAATAGCTCGAAGTACAACCTCCTTAAAAGCAGCATAAGGTAAGGCATCGCTTCAGCTAGGGCAGGTGACAGTGTTCTGACACTGAATTTAAATCCACTTTCCCATAGTGAATATGTAACTTTAGGTGTAAGCCGCTGTTTTTTTTATTCTGTATGTTGTTACAATACATCTTTCACCGGTTTTGTTACTCAGCTCTTCAGCTACTCATGGAAATTCATGGGGTATTTTTTTCCAGTGAGTTTCAAATGTATATGCTGTTCTGCACTGGAAAAGACAACTGCAGGGTCCTTATCATCTTTTCTAGTGAGAACATAGAACTGAAAAACAAGTGCAGTATTGTAACCAACACTACCTCTTGACTGATTGAGGTTTTACGGTTATGTGTGTGTATATATGTTTGTATGTGTTATATGCATAAAAGAATTATTCTGTTTTTTATAAATACGTGCACCCAGATCCTTTTCACCATTTAATGTATTGCACAAAACAGAACTGCTTACAGACAGTGTTCCTAGAATCAATACCGCAAAATCAATTCACACTGAGAATAATCTAAAAAGGATGAGAAAACTTTGAGCATGACACATCAGTGAAATGAAGGTAAGCTCTTTTCATTATTTTTCTGCTTAGGTTTTAGATCTTTACAGAAAAAAAAATGATGAAAAGATCATTTTCAAATCTGGTGTGCGCTGTGAAGATGATGTCCCAGCTAATTTTTGTGTGGACAGAGATTATGACTGAATTCAGGAATACACAGAAGATTAAATCCTAAACCATAACCCTGTTTTCATAGAAACGTATTAAGGAAACAAAATAGAATGACATACCTAAACCAAAGCATTTCTAAGTAAGGCATCTGTCGGATTTTTCCATGAGGTGTAGGCAGTTTAAGATGTGCTGTGACAGTATTTGAGATTGTTGCATTTTAGTATTGCTCAGCTTTCAGGGTAGTGGTGGTCCAAGGCCTGAAGATGAATTTCAGGGACAAGCTGAGCAGTAGCCAGGAAAAAAAGGTTAATATTACAGTAACTACCAGTTCATACGTGTCAGCTAATCTTTTACTCAAGAAAACAGTGGACTAGGTCATCATTAAACCAAGTGAAGCTTGAATGTATGAATGCATTTGAGTTTGGTGTCAAACTACATAGAGGATCAGGTGTTACACCAATATCTGATCCTGTACATACTACTGGAGCGAGGGCTTAGTGCAGCAGAACTTCAGGCTGTAAGCACAAGTTCTCACAGGCAATACCTGTGGGATGCGGTGCATCCCTGTTTGGTCTTCATCAAGAAAACCCTGTCACCCGACAGAACTGAAGTCTGCCGAGAGATCTCTGAAAGGCACCTCTTGGGGTCCTGCAGGAATCGGCGCTAATCACTTGCGGCTTTATTCACTCACAGTTACCCAGGCATGGGAGGGAAGGGACCCAAGTACCATCTGAAACCCCCGGCCAGGCAGGACTAGGGTAAAAACTGACAACCTACCACAAGTTCCAAGTGCTCTAGCCTGATCCAAGAAGAAATATTAATCACATCTCTACTGTCTAAAATAGAACTCAGCTATTCTGAGGTACCTGTTTAAGGTTCTGGAAGCCTCCCAAGGTTTTTTGTGGGTTGTTGTTGTTTTGTTTGGTTTGATTTTTTACTACACATGCAGTTAATTGGTTTACCAGTTGGAAATAAATCTTTGGAAGCAAGAGGCACCCATCTCTTTTTGGTCATCATGTTCCCATATATATTATGAAGACTGGAAAAACTAGGGCTGGAAGGGATCTCTGAGGGTCATTAATCCATCCTCCATTCTAAGGCAGGTTGAAACAGCAAAGATCAAATTGCTGGAATATCTTCACTCACATTATCTGTTTCTAGTGTGCAGCCTGTGTCTGACTCCACTACAAGGTTTTACAAAGAGAATTAGTGTGGGACTTACAGCTCCCCAGGGAAGAAATGAAAACAGGAGTGGATGTAACAGAATGGCTTCTAAAATGCTGTTGCTCAGCTTGGCCTCCGATTGAGTAGCAGTTTAGTAGAACTGTTAATTAAAAAACTTAATTTGATTACTCTGGTTGGTCCTGAAATTTAAGAAGCTAGTGTCAAGGCCCACAGAGCCTGAGACCAGCTACAGTCTAATTACTAGGCTGGAATTTTTTAATTACTACAGATAAGAGTATTGGGGGAAAACTGTCATGATTCAGAATTCAGAAACCACATCCTCCCTATTTTCTAGCCATCCCACTCAGCCTCTGAGAGGGACTGTTGAGAGTGGAGGCAGATAACCACATCCCCAATCTGCTGTCATCCTCAGACAGCAGAATTTCCGAAGTGCCTTCTGCTTAACAAAGAGAAGTGATGAAAACAAAGAGGATGTAAGTAACATCACTCATTAACAGGTACCTTCACAACAATTGCTCGTAGTTGGCCTTTTGCCTACAGGCAAAATTTCCATTGGCTTTTTAGCAAATTTCTGCCATGACTCCACTTAGAAAACTCAGGATGAATCAGCTGAAGACATGAAGACAACGTGAACATTTAAGACATCTTAAACCCTACGTAGATCCTCTCATTCAGGAGCAAAGGGTCTGCAGAGCTCTGGTGGATCTCCCCTTCTGAATGTCACCCTTGTCAAAAAAGGTTTAAGATATCAGAGTCATGAAAAGTTACTCTTTTGCCAGGTAGCAGAGCAGGATTCAGGCACTTGTGAGGGACATTCTCAATTACACCGTGGTGCCTTAGCGCAAAACCACCTTTATTATCGGCTTAAGCCCAAACATTGGCCTGTGGACGGGAAGGGGTGAGGTGTGGTACCCAGCCTGTTCTGTAGGATGAAAGAGTGGCAAGTTGGTTGTGTTCATGCATTAAGCCACTGAGCTAGATTTGGCAGAGGGTGCCTGTCCAAGTTTTTGCCTCGTTATGAGCAGACCCTATTAAATAGCATCAAACTTATGCTGCTCGGTTTGTACCGGAAACCTCCATCTTGGGACTGAATACACCTTAAGGGCTCCCACAGATGGGCTCCGTTGGACTGAACAGCAGCAATCGTCAACGCTTTACCTCCCCCGTGTCTGCTGTAACCCCCTCCCACTGCTGTCTGTCCCAGCAGCAGGGAAACGAGCGCAGATGCTGATGAGGGTGGTTTTGCCTCAGCGTCTGGCCCTGGGCGACAGTGTGGGCTGAGGCAACGAGCCCCTGCTTTGGCCACCGCTGGAGCGGAGGCAATGACCCCGGGCAGTGAGCGGGAGGAGATGGGAGGCAGGCACCGTGTAGCCGTCGCTGCTGAGCCTGACAGAGTCCAACCGCGATGTCTCACGCTCAGCTGATTTGCCAAAACCTTCTGTAGCTGCTTCATGCTGGCAGCTTCTTCACATGCATAATAATTTGACCACAGTGGAAGTTTCTTCTTAAAGCAAAGCGTAAGAGAGTGCTGGTAAAGTGCAGGCAGAGAGCAGGATGGATTTAAAAGCCCTTTCACAGCTTTGATCTGAAACTTTTTGGGTTCCAGTAAACCCCTTTTGCTCTGCCGGCAGCAATCCCCATAGGAACACAAAGGTGGGCCCTGTCTCCTCCCGCTTGCAACGCCCACCCCCCTTGCGTCTGGGCATACCTGCCAAGTTTTGTGCATCCCTGTGTCTGGCACCTATGCAAATTAAACAATCTGTATCTAATTTATATGTGGTCATAAATACGGCTTCTGAAAAAACGCTGGCTTTAGGCGTGTTTAAAAGCGTTAGGCTGAGCCCAGGCTTCGCAGGGAGAGCTCCTTCAAGTACCAGGGTCTGAGTGCAGGGGAGGTGGGAAGGAGCCTTCTCGCCAGCAGCCTGGAAACAGCAAGTTTTTGTGGAAAACACATGTCAACAGGTGAAGACCAACGAGCATGGCAGCAGGGGAGAACTTGAAAGAGGGCTCTTCCCCACGGAAGGAGGACTGCTAGCTGCCATCCCACGCCACGTCCACGCTGGGTGCTGCCAGTCTCTGAAGTCCTCCGCTGGCAGAGCCCTCCTCCTGCCAACCAGCTTCTTGGCCCCTCTTCCCCCTACCCCACCTCCTCCTCCGTGCTGGATGCCCAGTGCCTGAAAAATGCCCTGGGAACGGGGAGCATCACCCCAGCTCCCGGCGGCAGATGCGGAAACCACAGCTAGCCCGCTTGCCTGCAGCAGTTTTCCCTAATTCTTTCAGAACAAGTCTTGCTGCTCCCGATTTCTCCTGCTTTTCCTTCTCACCTTACCCCTCTCCCACCTTGCAGGGAGGCTGGCTGGGAACCAGCATCCAGGTGAACCAGTTTGGGCAGAAAACGTTCCCAAGTCTTGATGACCTCCTACTCCAACTCCCCTTACTGAGGCGAGGGGTAATGGGACAGCCCACGCGCAGCGCTGAAAATGTTGCAGGAAGTTAGTAAAGGAGGGAACAGGACCGTGAGAGGTGGGGTGGTTCTGCAAGGTGGGGGAGAGAGAACTGGCTGGGTCATGCACGAAGCAAAGCGGGAAGCTCGCCTGTGGGGAGAGGTCCTGACTTAGCAAACCCATGGCTGCAGCAGCAGAGGGTTCGGCTCTTCAGGGCTGCAAACGATGGAAAGGGCTTGGCTGTGGTGCAGCACCAAACAGGGCTCATCCCTAGGCTCAGGTCATCGTTAGGGTTGTAGGCTTTACCTCTTCTTTCTGAGGCACCAAGCAGTGTATCACTGCTTTCCCCACCAGATGACCATCAGGGTTTGCTGCTGTGGGGATGCTGAGAAGCTTGCACCTTGTTTCTGCTGTGCTGTGATCACGGCAGTGAGGTGAGCCCATTCCCATGGGCTGGGAATACCTGCTTGGAGCCTAGATAGCCCTGCCAGTTAATCTAGGCTGTGAGCACAGATGTCATCCAGACGTACAGGATGCTTGTCCGCTCTCCTGTCTGCCAGGGTCCTTCACCACCATTAAGGCCTGCGTGGGGAAGGGCGCATTAGCTTCTGACCAGACGAGTGTCTTTTCCACTCCCTTCACGCCCTTGCAGCCACTTGCAGGAAGGACAAAGGGATAATCCCAAGCCTGGATACCATAACACTGTAGTTAAAAGACAGTAAAAAACATAAATCCATATAACTGAAAGGCCAGTAGCTCAGGATTGAATGGTCTGCTTCTAAGGCTCAGTGAAATACCTCTTTCTAGCTACTAAATAAAAATGCGTCCCTGTTATTTGTGAGAGCTAAACCATATGTACAGTTATGATGAAATGTGGGTGCTGCAACTAACTTCTGTTAATTCAGAGCATGAATATCAACTCAAACCCATGGGTGGTAAGAGGGAAAAAATAGTGAAACATGTAAGAACATCCTTTTGTTACCAGAGAGTTTCAGGGTGGTATCAACTGTTCTGAATACAAAGTTTGGGCAAAATAGTTGACCAGAAAAAAACCCACCAAACAAAACTAAACATGAAACTAAAAGACAAGAACAAGAAAGGCAGACCACGGCGGCTCAGAGAAAAAGAAATGTAGTGTTGGATTGTATGTCATATATATACCATAAGAGGATCAATTCAAAAGGGATTGGAAAATTTCACAGCAACCATCTTGTTGTCTATGTAAGTAAAAAACTAATCTAATTCTCATGCTGTGCTCAGTCATGCTGTTCCTGTGAGCAAAGCCCTTTCAGAACTGAACAAAACAAGTAATTTTAAGGTTCATCTTACCTGCAGGAAAGCCTGAGAAGGATGGGAAGGAAGAAAACAGTAGCCTTAAGAGCTGCTTTTGGCCTTCTAGACCTTAGCTGGTAGTAGAGACCCTGAGATAACTGCTAACCAGCTCACATCTAGCTATTCCACAAGTTAAAGTACTATTCCTTTTTTTTTTTTTTTTTAATCAGAGCAAGCAAAACAATACAGATATGGAAGAACTTCAAAAGTAGCTTAAAGCCATTTTTGTACTTTCTCCCTCAGCCCACGCCTTCGGCTGTAGCTCAGGATCGGAGTATCCGCACATTGAACAGGTTCAAAGATCCATCTTCAGAAGTCTCGGTGCCCTGAGTTAAAGGTGGAAAGCCAGATACTCAGCTGATAAGAACTGAAGGAAATTCACTGAAGTCTTGCACGCATGGAATTACACCAGCAGGCATCCGAACCAGCACGCTCCCCTTTACTTTTATCTAACAATTTCCGTGCTCAGCAGCATCTGACAGGTCGCGGCAGCTCTTGCAAAGGGAAGACGCTTAAACTGTGCAGACTTTGTGCTGCACAAAGATGCTTCAACTCACTCGGTTACCTGATGGGAAGGGAAGAGTGGCCTGTAGCAACCTCTGGGCTGGTGCCAGACTTCTGAGCTAGCAGGTCCCCCGTTCCCCTGCGTGCCTCCGAGGCACTGGTTCCAGGGAAGCAGCGCAGTGTGCCTCACTGCGGAGGCACGCCAGCATCCCAGACGAGGCACGGGACAGAACGCAGGCTGAAAACCTCTGCTAGACGTGCACTGAGGCTCCTCTCCAAGGCTGACGCTCGTCAAGAAGCAGTAAGCGAGAGCCCCGGGAGTGGGGGTTAGGAAGCAGCCCTGCAGACGGGCAGGACACAGCAACGCTGGCAGCAGCCAGGGATGGGCCAAGAAGCAGAATCACGCCAGTGGGTACGAAGAGCTGAGAAGGTAAGAGCCAGGCCAGCGCGACGGCAGCAGGAGGCAGCCCGAAAGCAGGAGCTGGGAGGAGAAGATACTGTAGTCGGAGCCTGCGTGAACAAAAAAAGTAGCTATATCTCAAAGGTAGCTCCCCAGCTATATCCCACAGCTGTGCGTGCACAAGTAACGCGGCAGAGGTAGCACTAAAAGCCGGTGTAACACTGCCGCAGCTAAATGTCAGCAGTAGCCTGAAGAGGGAACTTCACTCTGAAAAATGCATAGTTGTGAAATCCATAGACAAAACTGGTGTCCGCTTCTATTAGTACCAAAACAGCAGTTTGACCTAAATAGCAATTTCTGTCTGGCGTTGAAAGACAAACAGGAATAAGGTCCAAAATATGAGTCATTAAAAAATTAAAAAAAAGCCCAACAACATGTACTATACTCCACAATCAGCCCTTTCCTGAAAAAAGGCCAAAAGCTGTACATATTTTGGAGTCTTCTCTTCCACAGCAAATCTTGGTGCATCTTCAGAATTTTTGGCTGACACCTTGATGACACCAAAATAGAGTCAGTCTACGAAGCACAGATTCTAACTAGGCAGTGGAAGTCCTCGCTAATTCCAGTAAGTGCATTAGAATTACAGACTTACAGTATTGCAACACCACATGTTGTAGTTACACGTGTGGTAGTTTTGATTATAAAATCCTTGAATGTTCACTGTGACCCACTCGTTGCTTGGCTCTGTTTCGGATTTTTTCGCCGATGACTTTCCAGGTTATCGCCCCGGCAGGAACGGAGCTCTGACGGTGACCTACCAGTCATCGGTCCAGTCATTCTAACGTGCCCAAGAGGGAAAGGAACACTGAGAAGGTCCAAGATACTCCTGTGCAGACTTCTGAGAGAGATACCTCCAGTACACATACCTAGCATAGTAGTTCAAGATTACTTGTAAGACTACGAGTCAGTCCAACACCCATTTTCCATCACTGTCACAGTTCATCACTGAAATGTACTTACTATTCAAAACGCTTTCAAAACTGCCAAAAAAATTTACCAGTTTATGCACATCCTCAGCTTGCACACCTTACACGGGACTGGAAAAAACATCCAAACATCTGTTATCTCTAGTACAAAATACGGCTCCTCAGCATCCAGCCCTAGTTAGCTGGCAAGGGCTTTTGCAACATCATGCTTAGTTTCATTTTAAGACACTAAGTCTCATGTTTTGTTAGTTTTCCATTTAAGTTACTACTAAAATTGTTAATTTTTCCTTTGTTTATTTCTTTGTTCAAGCAGTTGGAAGCAGGCAGCTCCACCCAAATTCTTCTTTTCATTACACCAGTGCCCTTGCAATGTTTATCTCTGTGTCAGCTTGATGCCTGTTTTCTAGTGTCTTAAACGTGTTGCCAGGAAGCTGTCAGTGATGTTCTCCTCCCTTCCTCCCTCCCCAGTAAACTGTGTACTATTTATCTCCTTAATTTCATTTTTAAAATAGAGACTATTTATTTTAACAGCTATGTGTGTATTTTCATGCTCACAATTTGAAGCCCCTGAATACATGGACCACCAAAAGTGCACTCACCGATCCTACAGCAGACCTCATTTACACGATCGCAATAACAACACAAAATTCAATGCCCCATCTGGAAGACAGGAAAAAATATTTCCTTTCTTCTACCTTTGTCCATGTACGTAGCAGACTCTTGAGGATAAGCAGAGTCTCGTTCCGTGGGTGGATATATACACACACATGCACAATACACACGCTCACACAACACTGCAGACAATCAGGACCTGATCTGTGTTGGGGCTGCCAGCAACTCTGGTAAAATATTCTGCTTCAAATTTTGGCATGAAATCTCCTGCCGACTTTCCCCATCCTTGCTATTTCCAGCCTGGGCTGACAGTTTTGGCTGGCTGCCTTCCGCTCTCCGGCAAACCTGGGAAAGCACAGCTGAGCAGAGGCAGGAGCAGAAGCAGAGCCTCCCCTTTCCCCCACTTGCCCCACGGGCTTTTGGTGGGGCTTGGGGCAAGCGGTAGAAAAGCAAGCCCTCCCAGCCATTTTCACACAGAAAGGGGCAGATCAGGAAGAGCCCAGGAAGACTCTGCTGCACCCTCAGACAACAAATGAAAACTGCTTTCCTCTTCCTTCTGTCACAGCAAGTGGAAGGAGAGGAGCCTCCCAGAAAGAATGGATCCAAAAATCCTTAAGAGAGGGTCTACAGGTAAAGAAGTGAGATACCTGTAAGTATCTGTATTACTTACTGTAAGTAAGTACCCTGAGATAGGGTCTACAGCGGCAGGAGGGGCTCGGACGTCATGCAGCAGAACAAAATGAGGGGGGATGCAAAACACTTAGTAGAAAAGACTTGCAACTAATATGGAGCTTCGAGGTTTGGGTTTTTAAGATCTATTTGATGGCATTCCTACAGCATGCATTCACGTAGGGCACGCCTGCGTTACAAGCTACAAGGGACTGTAGAGGTGATCAGCTCCAAGTCTTCAAGCACACTGGTGCTTTCTTCCTGTTGGAAGAATCCCTAAGGCCATGCAGACATTTCTTCAATGTGACAAGCTGAATTGATTCGCAGGAATTAAAAAAAAAAAAAAAAATTTAAGCATGATCTTCCATTGCTGTTCCTACCTCAAAAGCCTCTGCCACATTAATCTGCTCTCAGATAACGAGTGGAAGTATAGACATTTCTAGAAAGAGCATTTAACATGCATTTGTTGGCCAAGCAGCATTGCCTCCTTTTCCACTTACTTCTACAATAGAAGCCCCTCTACTGCAGAGGGCTTGCGACAGCCCGAGGGCGAATTTTGAGAGGCCATTTGTTAAAACGCTGGCAACAAGCAGTGGCATTGTGAATGCCTAGCTCCCGCTTTACCGAGGCGGGAGCCAGAGCCCGGGTCTGTCCTGATGCCTCAGAGATGAGACGGAGCTGGTTCTGCCCCCTTCTCTGGAGTCCCTACCAACAATTCCTGCAGAGTGCAAAGCAGCCCCGCAGAAATGTTTCCGTCGTTGCTCTGGTCAGCATTTACCCCTAGAAGTTGCTCTGCTAAAGGGACCGGCTACGTTTGCTATTATTGTCTTCCAGTAACAGAGGAAAACGTGCAAGGTGCAGCCACGCTCAGGCGGAGCGTCTGCGCGCTTCCTGCTGCATCATGGGCCGGTCCTGGCACCAGGAGCCGGGAGTGCGAAGATGGCTGAAAAGAGACAAGAGACAAGAGAAACCTAGGAAGGAGAGAAGGACATAGATAGTGAGAAATGAAGGAGCTGGATTTGGGTTTTTTCAAGCTTGCCTCACTGTCAAGTTTTCCCAAGCATGGGTCACCAGACCCTTCCAGTATCGCTTACTGGGAAAAAGGACACATAGAAAATGGCTCACCCTTGAGTGCCAGGCTGCCACACATTTGATGATTTTTGTTGAAAACACAATCTCAAGCAAAAATATTTGCAGTGTTTCCTGTCTGCAAAGTTAATCTATCATTCTTACCGCTTCACAGTTTTTGCGCTGTTACAGTGGATCCAAAAAGTTGTCTTTGGTTTATAGAAGCAGTTCTTGATGGATTTAAATTTCAGATAGCTCGTTCTGCAGAAGCCAGAGTACTACATGGGAAGCTATGCTGCTGGGGAAAAGCAGAGCTGCTGTGTGTGCCAGAAACTCCTGGCGATTACAAGAAGCACTGCAGATGCGCAGCTTCCTCAGATTAATTTGTTCTAATTCAGGCCTACAAATGTGAAATTTCATGATTTATGAGTTGTTCGTGACCACAGGGTTTTGGTGTCGTAGCTGGGGTTAGGACCTCCGTCAGGTCATACGCGGAGCTGTCTTTCATGGTAAGATGCAGCACACCAGCCATGCAGCCCAAGAGCTCCTTGGGGCAGCAAGCAGCTTGCAACAGCCACCATGCCATCTGCAGTAGCTGTGACGGAGCTGCCCTGCATGCAAAACCAAAAATCTGGACACCAGTGGGCATTTGCTTCTCTCCTCTCCCCGCCTCCCAACACCAGTGGCCAACAGCAATGAAGAAAAGGGCCAGAAAGTTTATCTCAGAGAGGTACTGATATTTTCTTGGCCTTTCAGATCTTTTAAATTAGGTCAGTTTACAAAGAACAGCTTGGCTGTTTAGCACTTTTTATACAACAATCTCAGAGCTACTGATACGCAATTAATTCACAACCTTGCTCTGATTTTGGATTTGTTATTCCCATTTTCACTGTAGACACTGAGGCAGAGAAAAGTTCAATCATCTGCCAAATACCATGCAATACAGCAGTAGCAGAATTGAGAACAAGGACTCGGCATGCTGGATATACTCTTGGCAGCTTCCTCGAGCTGAACAAGCACAACCTGAATTGAGGCAATACACACACTCTCAGGAGAATTTCAGCTGACGTCCAAAGCCTTCCGAGTGTATACAGGGAGGACCGACTTGCCCATTTTCACACAGCGTTTTGCAAACCTCCTCACACCTTACTTTTGCTATCCTTTTGCGTGGGAATCTGTAGCAGAACTAGAAGGGGGCAGGGAACAAAAGTTAAAGCTGGAAAAGGGACAAATTCAATTAATACCTTCTTTAACACACTAGTTGTTTCTAGCTCTTCAGTAGGCAAGTTCAGCAGCTCATATCATCCTTAAGAATGGCCCTAAGAGCTCTCGCCATGTGAAGCCAAGTTAGGAAGAGATGTCTAAAGGGACAGAGAAGTATTTCTGAGTATCAGTTTAACAAAATCAAACTGAATTACCATCACCTCTTCTCTGTGAACATGTCAGGCTGCAGATTTAAACCAAGGACCTGTTAAGGGCATAAGAGGAAGACAGAAGTGTCAGCAGCTTGAACTCACCTCTTGAGCTTCTCCTGATGTCTAAAAAAGACAGGAGGAGCTTCCCTGTTGCACCCTCTGTTGCATATGAGCTCCAGATGTATGCATGCTATTTCCAGAGTCAGAGGATACAGATGTCATTAAATATGCTGGTGATCTGCTCCAGTCTATTGAATTTTTTTTTTATCTGAGATCAACACCCAAAAAAAGTATTTGAAGACTCAGCATGAAGAGGGGAAACAACTGCCATGAAAGCTATAATTCCCATATTACCAAAACAAGGTGCAGGGTACAGATGATACCCAGTATCGTGAGCCAAAAGTCCTGACAATTGATTTGAGAGATCTTGCAGGACCTCTGCAAGAAGTAAGCAACATTAAAACATGGTGTTTTCTTCTCACATGATAGTAGGGTTATGAAGTAGCTTTTTAAGACCCAGTTAGTTTTCCTTTTACAGCAGCCTATTTATACACTCCAAATTCAGTCACTTTACTGTACTGACTACTGTAGTGCTCATTTCCTCATTCTGAATTGGACATGCATTTCTTTTCTCATTTTTTATTATGTCCTTGTTAGATCTATTAGCCTTGCATTACCTCCACCCCATTGCTTAGCCTCTCCTAGGTTCCCCTTCTAGGGGCATTTGTCTCATTGACAACTAAGAATTCAACAGTTCAGTTATTGTACTTTAATAAAATAAACATTTTAAGAAGAGCTTTCCATCTTTGTTCATTTTTAAATGCATGAAGAATAGATTCAACACAGTATTTGGGCAACAGTTCAGTATTACTCAAGTTAAAACATCCTCTTCCACTCCAAACAGACCATGAAAAATAAGACTTAAAACTCACTATCCTTTTTACAGTACTATTTACTTACTGTGTGAGTGCCTAATGGCCACTGCTCCTTTTTGCTTACAGCATATATTATCAAGTTCACTGACCTGTAAATCATTTGAAGACTGAAATCCAATTTAAAGTTTTCCCATTTGCACTAGACGTAAGTTGTGTAGCAACCTTTTAGACACTAACAATGCTTCTAAATTCACAACGCACTTAGTCCAAAATTCCTGAAGTTAATGTTTTTGCACTTGGATTGTTCATGTTTGCTGAAGACTGAAACATTCTTCAGCTGACTAAAAGCTTCACATCCTTAGAACGTAAAATCTAAATATAAATGTGGTGGGCGTATGTGCATCTTTTCTCTCTGAGGAGGCTCTGTTACGAATTTCCAATGTTTTACGCCACCACCAAGCCTCCACTAAGCTGTGACACCTGTTCAGAATTTTCAGCTTCTTAACCCCTTATTACACTTCCTACCATCCCCTGCAGAAGTGCAGGAAGCGGAACAGAGTTCTGTCATCCCGGACTTGCTATATTAATTCTCAATGGCTCCTTGGTGTCTTTTGGCACTTTACATTAATAGTCACCTTAAGGACAACTAACTAAATGGAAGGACTCGCTTCTCATAACTGATGCCAGCAGATGCTCTAGTTATCAAGCAGACCCTGGTAAGAAAACCTACCAACTCTATAGGAAGAAAATTAAAGATAATACTGTTAATAATAAATATTATTACTGATAATAATAAATTATCTATACCAAAACAAAACGGCAAACTCTAATGTACTGCAGCTTTTAAGTAACATTATGCTAAATGCATTCTTATCATGCCCATTAATAATGATTTGCTATTCTTAGGTTTGATATATTTAGCAAACATTAGCAGTACACAATGCTAGTGAACAAAAATTCTTTTAGCGTCAGTATGTAGCCACTCTTTCTAACTTTTCTGCAAAAATTAAAACATAAAGATATCTTCTAGTTAAAGTCAATATACTCTGTTGAGACAGAATGCCTCCATAAGAAAACCTGTTTCAAAAGACTCTCTCTCATTACAAACCACAGATATGACTCAGATTAATCGCAATAAGAATTTTGACCTGATTTATTCACACAAATCAATCCAAATTCATTTTAGACCCAAAATATATGATATTACAAGGATACTAATAAATTTTTCCAGGTACTAGAGAATCTTGTATAAATGTATTTGTTCAAGTGCTTCTCTGTCAACATCCTTTTCCATATACACATCATAATTTAGCTGCATCTCTTCAACCCATTGGCCAAGCTGTATATCTGTCTGAAACAATGAAAACAGATCCTTAAATTAACACAATGTTGAGAAACGTAGCAGAAGTTTCAAGGTCAGTACAACATTAAGAAGGCAAGACATAATAAGACAGATTAGTCATTCCAAATCATGCAGCAATGATAAATACATTTCTGGAAATGCCATTTAACTTAAATCGGAGACAATAAAGATAACTTTTAAAAATTACCTCTAGATATTTTGCTAGCATGTTACAACTGCTTCTCTATATGTATTTGTATAAGCCTCAAGCATCCTGATTAGAGGGCAACATTCAGACAGAAGTGCTGCAGGTGCAGCTAACTGTACCATTGAAGAATCACAGGTACTTTTCTTGTTTTACACCTAGAGAATATTGTATTAAGGCTATAAAGGGCTTCTCAGCTGCTGTGTAACTAGTGCCTGCTCCAAGAAAAAGTCAAATGACACCATTGCTGCTCCTGGGGCTGAGGATCTGTTTCACCCAGCAGCATACAGACAGCAAGTGATTCAATTTCTCTAAAGCGGACTACTGTGGCAAGCAAGCCAACCTTGTCATGTATGATCAGCATTTAGTTTCCTAACTAAAGCCAGCACACATAATTTGTCTAGGCCTCATACACACTAACAACTGTAATCTACCGATGACCTGTGGCAGAATGGACACAGAGCAGAGGTTGGTCCATCGGAAGTAGTTACTACTCAGGGAACAGCAGCAGCAGCACAGGGTGTTCAACATCTTTGAAAGTTGCACTGTCATCATGTTTTTTTCCAACTGCAATTTAGAGCTACGTCACTGATCCAAGATGCATGATGGTAATCACTTGGCTAGTTGTGAGACCACATCTCTCCCTAACCCATACTTCTAATAGCTCATACTGGCATATTATGAGTAATTTTCTATGCTGACATCAGGTCAGAAGACAGAGTATCCTCAGGGATGGTCCTTCTTTAATAACTGGCTTAACAAAACAGTTTATCATGTTTCAAGGTAATATGCAAATGTAGAGCTAAACAGAGAAAAGATATCAAGGCTTTGCCCCTAGAAGTTTGTAAATACATCTGTACTTCCGAGGCTCTATGCCTATACCTGGAAGAAGTCTGATGGAAGTGGATATGACTATCATAAAACTTACTTGTATCATAATATGGCTTTGCTAACATTTCATGGGTTTTTTCTAACCTCACAGCTAAGGTATTGTTAATAATACACTTGATAATACAATGATTCATGCAGCCTATCGATATAGCCTGGGATTTCCATTTTACAGGTGGGGACAATCAAAGTACAGGAAGATACGTTGGTGGTCAACCTGGAAATAGAATCCAGAGTCCTACATCTTTTAATCTATGCACAAAATTACATATCCTTCCTCACAGCAATAGTGGCAAGCAGCTAACCTCAACTACACAACCACCACTTTCATAGAAAGTGACAAAATATGTTGGCTAAAACTGGCTGAGAGAACTTACCTGGAGCTTTGAGAGTGATTCTTTAAGGCTTGGAACTGTCACTAATAAGGAACCTCTTTTCCTTATATTACAAGCAATAAATTCCCAAGCTCTGAAACATATTTAAAAGTAGGTCACCAATTTTTAGAAGAAAAACCACATTTAATATAAAATCAATCTAGCACTTTACAGTTTAGTGGCCAGAGGTAGACTAAGCTTAAAGACTTGCTATACAAGCTTATCAGCCACTATCAATGTCTAAGAAAATATCTTTATGTGAACAAAATCAAACTTAGTATTAAAAACAGAGGGAATATATGGTCTTACAATGTTACATTTTGTAACTTTCTAACTCTGATACATACATGCATGCATGTCATTTTGTACTGTCAACACCTTCACTTGGACTAGGATTAAACACTGATGTTTGGTTCCTTTAAACTTGGTTTTGAAGAAAATCTTGTCTCTGAGCACACTGTTTTATTAACCTTACCAACAAGCTGCTCTTTACATACATACTTTGCAGTTGTGACAAAGTACTTCTCTTAAGACATTAGCAATAGGAGTATTTAAATATAGCCCCCAGCATTCCTTTTTTCTGATTTTGCAAGTCAGATCATTTCTCACAGCACAGCAATTCAGACTAAAAAGAATTTCATTTCCAGCATTCATCAAATGTCATTTGTCTTCATGGTACTAATGCAACATTAAACCACGACCTCCAAGTTCTTGAAGAATCAAGTGAATTCTCAGTCATGTGCCTGGAAACAAATCTCCTGGCAACTTGAAACATCCACTACCCTTCACCCATCCACGCTGTGCCTCTCTGGTTGACATTACTGCCCAGTATCAAGGGCAGTAGGACAAGCCGTAGCTGAAACTGCTAGCGAATGTCAGGCTGTTGGCTGGGATGGTGGAAACACAGGCACCCTTTCTTCTTAACTGCCCAATCTAAAGGCACTTTGGATGGTAAAGTTATTTACGTTTTAAACTGATGCTGCTGGACTAGCAAAAGCTCATCTGTGAGTGTCTTGTATTCGAAAGAGAAGGACTTTAGCCATGTGTTTGTTTGCTACCACATCCTTATGAAGACACATTAGAAAAGTCATTAATAACCATGTTTTGCAGTGCATCTATATCAAAGCTCTGACTGAAGATTAAGCTTTATGCTGATATAGTAAGTTCAGATCCTTTAACGGCAAGATACTATTTCAACAGATCAGTACAAGGATTCAGGGCAAGATTTGGGTAAACAAAGCAGCAGTGTTTAGTGGGTTTAACAACAAACAACTGCCATAACACCTTAGCAGTTAAATATAACAATTAAGCGTAGGCAGTTTAAAACAATTTCCTTATGTAATTTATGTATGTGACTTCAAAAAGCACAACCTTAAGGTTTTCCATAACTCACAAGGTTACACACACATTGCAAAAGAAATAGATTACTTGTTTGGACACATAGCTTACCTGGCCTGTTCCTGTCTGTCAAGAAAATATTCAAAGACATTATTCATTACAACAACATCAGCCTTCTGAAGAAGTGAAGCCTGAGTACAGATGTCTGCGTGAACCACCTGAAGGAGAAAAATTTCACAAGTCATAAATTAAGAGACAAATACAGCCTTCAAGTAGCCACGAAACCCGTCAACCTAATACAGCACCTGCTACCACCATTTTGAACCAGTCACAAAAATGGGTATTTCACTGGCTTCATAGTAGATAAAACTGAAGTACAAAGACAGAATAAGCTTTAAAACATGAAAAGATAAAAATCAGATTTATCTCATCTAATTAAAATACTCCATTACGTTAAGTGAAATCAGCTACAGCTGACTTTTGGCCTATAACACTGTGTGCCATAAAAGATGAGATGATGTATGTGATGGCTGTTACATTTCACTTACCTATATTTTCTCACAAATGCTCAGTAATTGCAGGAAAGGAATTAAGCTAGCTATTAAAAGGCATCTCACAGGCCCAGTGGGTTACTGAAAGATTATAGCTAGAAAAGACACTACAGACCCAGGTTTGACAGCTGAATTCTCACGACATATATTGGGACTGAGAATGCTGGAAAGGCAGGATGCTCAGTGGCACTGGAGGACAGCAAGGGCTTTCCTTTACTAAACAACTGCCTCTCCAGTCAGCATAGGAGCTGGTTTGATTTCATCTACCTTCACCTACCAAAAAGGATATTAGCATATGTCATTTTCAAACAGGTGACATTATAGTGACAGGAGAATATGGATGCTCATTAACACTCTGACAAGATGTGTTTGATTTCCTCTTAAACACAAAGAGATACAACACATCCTAAATCTGAGGAAAAACATAAATTGGAACATCTTTTGAAGGGGTAAGGGAGAGAAAGTCAATCTGAATATTACTTGCATTGCACAATTATTTTTTTGAAAGTGCATCCCTGAATGTTGAAAATGGACAGAAAATCTGAACAGCTTCTTTTCCTTCCTGTGTGACCTATTACTACATTGTGCTGGCAATATATATGCTAACCTGATGGATTCAACAGTTCACGTTTTGTCAAATCCTGCCAATACTGAACAGATGTAAAAAGGAATTCTTAATTCTGACAGGAAAGCTGAATGTTAGTATAGAAGATTAAAAACACTTAACTGTCGAAAAACGTTTTGCCCACTTAATATATCAATACATACTGGGAGGGTAAATTACATATTCCTCCTCATAACGAACATGCAAAGCATGCTGTTCTGATTGACAGAGGAAACAAATACTACCACCCCTGCAACTTTTAAGGGTTCAAGTGTGGAAAAGATGATGAGTTGCCACAGTTTATGACTCCGATTATTGCTATCAGAATACATTATAGCAATTGCAATTACAGCCAAATATTTCAATATCAGTAATAACAGAAACAAACTCTACCATTCATAAGAAATGAAGCATCACAGCATTTCATCTTAGAGAGCTGTATTGCATGGGTTTTCTGCAAGTGCTCCAAATCAGTAAAAGAAACAGCTTTATCTCCTTAAACACATTACCATGCCAAGTTGTTCACCACTGCCTGTAGTGAGTGGAAAGGAAGTAACTGTGTTTTTCCACCTTACCCAGAACTGCCTGGTTAGTGTTTGAAGGCTCTATCTCATTGAGAAATAGGGACAGTTTAGTTCTCAGAATGACTGGTCAAATTTCTACTTTCACCTCTAGTGTGTGGACATCTGAACTATTTATTCACTGGTTTATGAAAGTTAGGAACTTTTTAGGACAATTAAGATTGGTGATAATTTATCTTAAAACAGTGCACTGTAAACTGTAGCAGTACAGGAGCCGATTAAGAAGTTCAAGCATTCAGGCAGCAGAGAAAGACAGACCGACTGGTTAGGCCACCATCAGTAACCCTAAATACAGTAGATCCTGGTTATCAACTCATGTCCTCTGCATAAAGCCACTGCTAACTGTAGATTAAAAATGAAAGATCATAAACTGGGGTGGTAAGAGATATTATGGACACAAACTTGACTGCTGCCCTGTTACACAGGCAACAGTCTCCTGCAGCAGGGCAGGACAGTCAGCTAGGGCCAAAACATGCCTCACCTAGATCTGCCAGAACTCTCATGTATAAAGTTTACCTAGACTGTAGTGGGAATTGGATCACTATTTCTGAGGTTGAGATATTTTACTTTACTCTCTTATTTTCAAGGGGCAAAATAACAAACCCCCAGAATTTCTGTACAAAAAACCTGAGCAGCAGTCCTTTAATCCAAACACAAGTGACTTGTGGACTGTTCCACCACTGGACTTCTTGCAGCACACGAAATCATGACTAGCACTAAACGTTCTTAATGCCCTACTAATGGCAGTCCTAGTATTTTAAGCGTCAGTTCAGAAAGATGCTTAAACTACTGCAAAACTTTGAACATATGTTGATGTTTCCTTGACTTGAATAACACTTAAACCCTGACTTAAAATTAGTCTGCATTTACAGAGCAGGTGACCATGCTGACTAAAGTGACCTAAGTACCCTATTCTCCCCAAACACATCCTCATTCCTACTGGGGAATGTGGGACCACATAAGCATGTGTGGCTGCACCATGAGCCAGACCCAGGTGTTGCTCCAGCCAAAACATCACTTTTTTTTCTGGGTTCTTTTTCAGCTGGACCAGTTCCCTGACCTGCTTGACTGTGCGCTCGCATAACAGAGAGGGCATCAACTGATTTTAAACCAGACCTGTTGCCCAATGAAATACACACCAAGCCTTTCATAACTACAGGCAATTTTTGAATTAAGGTCTCAAGTTTCCTAAGATCTGTTGAACTGTTTACTTTCTTCCCAGCATCTAAGTGTTTGCTTAAATGGCAAAAGATGCTGAGCAACTTTCTACGTACTTTAACAAAGTAAATGTTGACCAAAGAAACACAAGGTTCACTCAGAGATTTAGCCACTAAAGATATCATACCACCCTGCTGTCCTTTGGGAACATACTCTAATAACAATTCAAAATATCCTGAAAAAACAATTGTTATTTACGAAGGGTCTCTTAAAAGTTTTTCAGCTTTGTATCGTAAATTATCAGCAACTGGATTCTGACTATTTTTCAAGCTGGTATGTATCTCCAGAGAGGATTCATTTGGGGGTGAAATAAAAATCTAAGATTGAAATGCTCAAAGCAGTGTGATAATAGGAGTCACATGACTAAATTAGCATCTAATGAGACTCAAATAGCTAAGTCCTCAGGCACTGCTCTGAAAGTGTATTATCTTCTTTATGCTCTGAAATGAATACTTCAGCAGAATTATAAAGTGTGAAGGAAAAACAAAAAGGCTTATAATAAACAATATACAAGGCTGAAGAGCATGCATATAGATCTCCAGCTCCACTAAATTAACTTGATGGAGTTCCTAACTGCACTTTCAGTCTCATCACAGTAAGGCGTTATGAACACAAAACATGTAAAAACCAAAGGTTATGGCAACAACTGGGACTGAATTGGGCAACCCAGTAATACTGCTTACCCTGTGTTAAACATTTTATGTTTATTGTTTCCTCCCAGTTTAAAATTGGTTACTTTAATTCCCAAGAAATTACTACATCCAGCAGTTTCTGTGACTTCATTCAAGAGCACATGCAAAGAGCACAGGATTAAAGTCAGTATTCTACCCAGCATATTCTACTTGCCAACTTCCGCTGGTAACAAAATAACTGTTATATAAAAAATATTTTTTTCTCATTAAAATAGTAGTAGTTATTTCCATAACAGAACTAGAGAAATGGTTCCCATAATGATATGTTGTTTGAAACCCATTTTGTTTGTGGAAGACACATATGCCCTGACGTTCCAAGAAAGGAAATACTAATAGCCATAAGTCTTTAGGTGTTTTTAGGTGCAAATTTGCAAATCCTACAAACATCTTTCTGCCAATGTTAATGAAACACAGACATTTAGTTTTGTTATTCATGACAGAAGCTCTTTATACAATCAGTTTCACAGAAGTTAGTGGCATAATGTCATTGATTTCACTGGAAGAAACAGTTATGACATACCTGTTTTGCGTGAGCCGGTAAAGTCCATTCAGGAAAAAGGCTAAGTGATTCAACACA
Source organism: Phaethon lepturus (assembly GCF_000687285.1). Classification (NCBI taxonomy): domain Eukaryota; kingdom Metazoa; phylum Chordata; class Aves; order Phaethontiformes; family Phaethontidae; genus Phaethon; species Phaethon lepturus. Next base: position 32,423 of record NW_010520597.1, read on the forward strand.
TGTTATCATATTTTGCTAAGTTCCCTCTTCCTCTTTGCTATGAGATTTTTTTTTTCCTAGTGCAAACCCTTTGTTTAGGACCAAAACAAGCAAGGGCAGAAACTTCTTCTCAGAATGCTGATTTACCAGCCACTCACATAAACAGAATACCTAGTCTACAGGGGTTAAAAATATACACACTAAACAATATATTTAGTTACCTTTATTCTGTCAATGAACTGGTATTTTGTAATCATCATTTCTTGCAACTGGCAAAAGTCTGTATTCATTTCTACTCCATACAGTTGGGATGCTGAGCTATAAAGGTAACCCTACATTAGGAAAAGGAAATTTAGTAACTGTGATGCCTTTACAGTAAGTTCAAAAATTTCAGTTAAAATGGAAAATATATAAAACACAGGTTAAGATTAAGAAAGCATTTTAAAACAGTAAGTTGAGAAATGTCTTTCAGTGGATGTGACATGTTTTTCAGAGCTAAGCCCCTGATTTGGCAATTCTGACTTACGTCTCACAAATTTTAGTAAGAGGTCCAAAATGTCACGTCAAAATAATAAAAAGAAAAGGAAAGCTCCAACTTTACTTCAGTTGCAAAATAGATGGAAAATGGTCTAAGAAGGAAAAAAGCAGTACAAACCAAGTTACAAAAATAGTGTGAAAGGCAACTCTGTACATTTTTGTTTCTTGGGAGAATAAAAGAAGAAAATAGCAAGAGAAAAAACAAACATGAGACATACACATAGCCCAAGTGAGTGAAAACGGAGGACAATGTACCAGTAATATAATGGGATATTTTGGTACAGAGTCTTTGTCAGCACCTCTAAGTATTGTATTACTGCCATTTGCAGGTGCTTCATACAGGTACATATGAAAAAAGGTAAATTATCCCTTAATAATAAACCAAAAATAATGGTTCCGTTTTGGACTGAGATTTTCGAAAGTTGTTGGAGTTGTTAGGAAAAAAAAAAGTACAAATTCTTGAGCCTACAGGGCCCTAATGAAGATACTGCTTTAAGTGCTGTTGTCTCCACTGAACACCATAATTGCACTTTACCAACAATGGCAAAGGCAAACAATGCTAAAGATACAGAATATCTGAGATATCTATGTATTACAATCTAATTATTAAAGTTTTCTGAAACCATTCAACTCGGAGAGTAGAAAAGCAACCTGTGAAGTCATCCCTCCTCCAATACAAGCCAAGAACATGATTAAAAAGGAGACCTCTTTTTTAAAAACATTTTCCCTGCTTTATCTTGAGACTATCTTCCAGTACAACAATACAAGCATTTCGTGCTTCAAAACAAATTCAGGCTAGCAGAAGTGTTACCATTTAAGGACCAATGCTGCAAATATTTACAAATGGGAGTAACTTTCCTCGTTTTGAGTAGTCCCAAAATTAGATTATTCAGATGAGTAAAATTACATGCTCAAGTGTTTCCAAGACTGAGCTCTAAACAGCCATTGACTTTTGTAAGAAAGTTGTAATGTGTGCTTTGCATTGCTGTTGGCCATATGTTGCACCAGCCATGCCAAAAGCAATCAAAATTGCACTCAAGTTTCTCGATGAAGTATTTTATGTGCATTTTAAAACGCAGAGCAGGACAATATGTTTTTGGAGACAAATTCATATCAAAGTCTTCCTTTGTATAATTTAACAGTTTGTCAGCTTCATAAAGGAATTTAACATAACTAATCTATATATAGGCATGGTCAAGACATAGAGGACAAACTTATTTAGGAAGAAGAGACCGAGCAGGAACTAGCAAAAGAGCAGCACGTGTGACAGCAATATGCTACTCTATTGGACAACAGACTTTTCCTCTCCATAAGCAAGATCATGGGTATTCCCTCTTGTGAGGAACAGAACAAGAACTGAAATCACTAGTAAACAGCACCTTATACTGTTCAGTGTCAGATCAGAGGTGCCTCTCAGAATGACCCGTCCAAGATGGAGTGACGAGAGTAGGCAGTCAGAGAAGAGGGAAAATGTTTGTCACAGTAATAAAATATGAATTCCTGTGCTGGAAGTTACCGCAAATAGCACTGCACCAAGCCTGGAGCCAACGTCAACCACTACCTTTCCTGTCAGGTCAGGCAGTACATGTTGATAAAGAAACTTCAGTTCCATGAGGGAAAAGGAATGCGAAATAAACTCTGGGAAATAAGAACAGAACAAAGGTGTTGGGTGGGCAGTACTAACTACTGTGTTATTAACCAATGAAATTAAGCTGAAGAGTTATCATCACTGAAAACCTGTATGGCTTCCTGCCTGGACTAGTGTTGGGGACCCTGGAAAACCAGGACTTGCAGATTGGAGGTAGCCTGCCAAGTAGTCTGTCTCGAGTCTGGGGATTCATTCCCCTACATGGAGAATTTTGAAATTCTTCATGAAACTGAATTACCTTTTTCTGCACTGTGACATATATTAAAGAATACAAAAAACAGTAACTTGGAATCATTTAAGTGAAAAAGGAAACATGGTACCTAAGGCTCAACACAATTCATGCAAACCTTTTTATGGGCAGACATATTAATAGCTTGAATTTCAAGTCCAAGGTTTTAAGGAACAGAATGTTCTCCATACAAACCATTCCTCCTTCAATGCCTGTGCTATACTGGCAACAGCACTGATCTGCACCACACCACATACAGGCTTTAAGACGGTGCTTTCTACTGCTTTTCAGTGTGTGAGGGGAGACTGAGGCTACTGCATGGACTCCTACAGTATTGTCTTCCTCTGGCATCTTCCTTTTCAGTGGTACATAGCCCTGCCTCTTCCCTGCCCAGTTTTTGTCAGCAACTAGCGTCACGCATACACTGCAAATTAATTCAACTTACGTGTGCATGAGTCTCCTCCCATTGGCTATGGGAAATAATTCTGGCCTGTGTACTACACCAGCCTGGACAAAGTCCTCCAACAGTTGGATGTTGTGTTGCCCAGCTGAGTCACTGCACAAACCGGTTTAGTTGAACTGAATTTGTTTCTCATGTTCCCAAAAGAGCACTTACCTAAAGATGCAGTCTTGTATGAGCCACACTCTGTGCAGTAGCTCCTACTCATCTTCCCCTCCTCACACAATGAATCAACAAAATCATCATCATAAAGGAATGCATCAACATGAATCATGGGCAGTGGATGCTGGTGTATCTGAGAAGAGGAACAAAACCTAAGAAAGGCATAACCAAGCCTCTTAATTTCACTTACATTGTTACACAGTTAATTGTCCCACCATCCCACCATTCCCAAAATCCCCGAGACCCAAGTTTTTCCCTACTCAAAAGCTACACCTCAAAATTAAACCACAGAAAACCTGCACGTAAACTGGCTCATCAAATTCCACTGAAATACCAGTAAGTGGAAGTGGACAAAGGAAAGCAAACTGGTTTCCATAGCTGAGTAGGAAACCTGCTGTGAATTTTGTCTCCTTAGTGCTTGTTTGGCTATAAAGGAGGTACAGGGTAAAAGGAAGATTTTTTTCTCTTCCACTTTAATGAGGAGAATGTAACTTAAATTTAGGAGAAAGGGCAATTTTGCTTCTCAGCTTCAACAGTCTGAACATTTTCATCTTCCTGCCTTATGCCTCAATCTAGAAACACCCCTGATTAACACAGGTATCATTTTCAATCAAAAGCATACCAGTTGGGATGCTTGCCTTCTTGTCTTTTCAAGGGGTATATCTTTATCCTCCTACTCCTCTTTCCTCCCTCTCCCAGGCTTGCTGCATGTGGCCAATCCACTTTTCCCGTCTAAGAGCCACACACGACTTTTCTGGGAAATGCGTTAACTTGCCACCAATACCGGCAGCTCAAGTAGAAAAGGTGCTCTCCCCTCCCACAGGACTCACAGCCCACGTTCTTTCTGAGCCATCAGAATCTGAAAAGAGCTGGAAATCATTTTTGGGCTGCCCACATTATCTCAACAGCAAAACACTGGCCCTCTATTTCTGTTTTCATTAAGGGGGCTGTTAAGAGTCTATTATGGAACTAGCATTAAAGAATCACTGTGACAGGTGCCATACCACACAGAATGAAACCTATGCCAAATAACTTATGTTCAAAGTGTTAAGAACTATGAAGCAACTTTCCTGGGGTCACACAATCATGCAGCAACAGACCTGAGAGCCAAACGGAGATTTCCTATGCCTCAATCCACTGTTCACTCACTATTAGGAACTACTACTATAACTGAAATCAGCATAGTCCCCAAATAAATGATGTGGTTCAGCAAAAGGAGACCATAACAATTAGCTTACTTTCTGAACAGCTTGATGTTCTGAATTAAACATTGCCTCGATGGGTAAACGATTCCGCAAATCTTCAGCAATATTTTTGAGCACAACATCATTGTTACTCACCACAAGCTCATCAAAGTCATCTATAAATCAAGACAAACAAAAACCCCTGAACAATCATATGTAGATCACGTGGACTAAGCGATGACCAGTACAATACAGTTGCAAGACATAAACAATACCAGATGGATAAGGTTTTTATTTGAAATGCATTTTTCAGCCTTTGTTAGCTTTTCCAGCCAATGACAGATTTGGATTGTAATAACTTTGCCACTTAAAATAAACGTAGCGCTTTTTTGAAATCTCAAATTATTTTCATATTTATAAACTTATAACTCACATATGATGGTCTGGGCTGCCACCAAAGTGATACTGTTTCAACTTAAGATATAAAAACATCAAAGATGTTTTTGAACTATTGGAGAAATTACAAAACTCATAGCTGCCTGAATGGTTTTTTTATATACAAGTTTCTTTTTATAAAAAGAAAAAAGATACCGTCTTTCTAATAAAGTGGTTACAAAAAAATCAGGGATAATGCACAGTTCAACAGTTCAACTTACAATACATTTTACACAACTTAAACTATCAAAATATTTCAAATGTGAAAGACAATACGAATGGATGTAAACCAGTACACTTTTGCAAAGCCATGCTGTAAATTCTTACTCTTTTTCCAGGATATCCCTGCATTACTTTAACACTTTTTTTTTTTTTTTAAGACTTCTAGAAAAAAAGATCAAGAGGACCTTGGGAAGTCACCAATCCTTTCTTCTTCCATGGCTGAATCAATAATAATAACTGTCACTACTTCTCCAGACCATTCTATGAAAAAAGATTGTTAATGCTGGAGATTCCACAATCTCGCTTAGCAGTCTAGTCCAGTGCTTGACTACACCTACTATTACAAAGGTATACTTTTCTTAATAACTGATCTATATTTTCTCTGTCACAATTTAAACTCAGTGCTCTCTGTCCCACTCGCAATGGAAATAGAAACGTTTGTTCATCTCATGTATATAGTTTTTTACTTCTTTGAAGACTTATCAAGTGTCCCATCAGTCTTCTTTTCTAGAAGAAACAAGATCCACTTATCCAGCCCTTTCCTGATTTTTTTTCTAGGAGTCTGATCATTCTGCTCACTCCCCTTTGGATCTTCTGGACTCTCTCATCCTTTATGACCTGCAATATTGAGAACTAGACACATTAATCCAGCTAAAGGTTTATTTGCACTAATCAGACTTTTCACATCTTGCAGACAACATCCTGCTTACACATCCCAGTTTCATGTTAGCTCTCTTCCCAGAGTATGATATTCCTCTAACTGACATTCAGCATGAAATCTGCTGTACGCCTGTATGCTGTTCCTTTTATGTTATGTTTTCCTCAAAAGGACTAGATGAAATTCCTTTTTGTCTGGACATCTCACTGCTCTGAGTGCACTGAACTGGTTCTAAACAAAGGCACATCTCAAGTCAAAACTACATACCTGTAAAAGAAACAAAAACCACACAACAAAAAGCAACCACAAAAATAATCCTGAAAAATATACCAAACCCACCTATTGATTCTTCTCTAAAAATAAACATGTTTGTCTTCTCCTCCCCACCCTTTCTGCTTTGTTTCTTGTTCTATGTAGATTGCCACCATGTTGGCCAGGGAGTGTGTTTTTTATATCACTCACCAAAAGGAGATCCAACAGATTTTAGGGGTGTTAAAAAAAAGTTAATGTTTGTTAGCATTGCTGTCCCAGGTGGGAACATTAGTATAGACAAGCCTGATGGCAAGCAGGTTCAAAATAAATATAAAACATGCTACAAGTTTCTCTACTTAATGTTTCCTGTGGAACACAGGCAATGCTAGTAACAGTGAGAAATTTTAAGGCTACTATAAGAAACGGAGACCAGCTAAACTTTTAACTATGAAATGCTTCTGAAATGCTTTTTGCCTAAGCACGGTAGTGAGAACAATATGATTAAAGAAACCCTCATTCATTAGTGCAAGCCACTCTCTGTAAATGTAAATGGTTCTTTCAACATGTCCCAAAACTGACTCCAACAGTTAATCCTGAATCACTCGTAGTAAGGAGCAGAAACTTTAAATCACCTGGATTCCCTTAACATATATTTGGTTTATTATTTATTAATGTGTAGCAATAATGCTCTAAGGTCCTGATGGGCACAATACCATTGGTAGTTTTACAACAGGAAGACAATTTGCTGTTCCAAAGAGCCCACAGTTAAGTTCTCCAGAACTCTCGATCCCTAAAGGGCTGTAGACTTTGCATTGAGGAACACAGGAGGGATAGAGGCAGCAGCTGCAAGAGCAGCAGGACGAACACCACAACAGGTGCAATGCAGCAGCTCCATCTTGTCAGCATTTTCATCTGAAACCTCTAATTAGCACCCATCTCCTGTTAACCTCATGGTCCATCCAACAACTTGTAAATTCATTATAAACATCCCAGAAGCAGTGAGTGATTTTTCTGATCTGCTCAGGGAAGATTTCTATGGATGTAACACAGCACAGAAGTACACCCAGAGATTATGGGAAGGGAAGGTGGACAGATTTAACTGGTGCTTAACTGGGACCATCAGCACCATGACAGGCCCTCAGAGTGCAAAGGAGCCAGAGTTTTGCTGAGGTGGATAACATCTGAGGAAGCAAGAAGGAGAAAAATTGTGCTACAGACAGAATAAGAGAGGAGAAAGCTGATATTAACAGCTGTACAGACCAGTGCCTGTGGGCCATAAGCCCCTACATCTGGCACATGCTTTAAAACAATACTATTACTATGCAAGAGAGCTCATCCAGCTGTTATACTGCCTGTTAGGAGTATCAAATTCATATATAGCGTTTAATTAAATGCAGGAAGTGTTCATAGACCACCAGGCCAGCCACATCACACTGCCAATGCAGAACTTCAGCTCCCTTTCTCCCAGAGCTGCTGTGTCAATAAGATCTGCTCCCTCATGGCCTGGGTGACCTTTTCTGGCCAACATTAGTGGTGGACAGCTCTGTATCAGTGTCCCAGCTCTACAGTAGAGAAACAGATACTTTCAGTGGGAGATGGGTAGCACACTCATCTTCCTCAAATCCAGAATACTCCCTCCCTGCCTTGACTTCCATTTGTACAATATTTGCCACAACACTGACTATCTTACGTGAGGCCCTCTGAATTCTTCTTATGAAACAAAGTACGACATAGAAGAGCTCTTGTGGATGCTCTGTATGAAACAGGTCCTAAGGAAAATCCAGTGATACACATGCAGCTCAAATGAAAAACTGTTGAAACACTGATCCTGAAAAATAAATTAATGGAAATGCTCCTTTGCAACTATCAGTTAATACTGTAAAGCACTTTCATGCAGGAATAAAAAAAGAGAAGGAGGTTTGAACACATGCCTTCCGAGATAACAAAATGGCAGCTTCAGCAGAAGCTGCACATGCAGTGCTCTGCACTTGCGTGTATAGTCTGTGACTGAACTCAGATGCGGAGAGTCGCCTCATTACTGTCAAAGCAAGAAACAGCAATACCTACCACAATAACTCATTTACTTTGGCAGTAGGTAAATATTCATAGATTGCCATCAAGTATGGAACACAGGTGCCAAGTATGAAAATAGGCATTTCTGCCTCAGACCAGTACAGTTTTGTCAACTCCACCCTCATGTTTAACCAATTGTTCACTCTCGAGAATCTCTGTATCACCTTACAAGGGATCTTCAAAGGAGAAACAAAAATAGAAAACTACTTTTTATACCATTTTAGTGCCTGTTATATATATCTGAAATGGAGAGTGTGCAAGCCAACCTCTCTGTTCATTGAACAGACAACTAACCAGGAAAGAACCGTACAGTTCATGACATACTGCAAGATGAATCACAATCATTTGTTTATGGAGGAAGTCTTGAGTGCATAGTGTTTGTATTTTACTTCAAAAACCGGTTCCACTGGATCTACTCAACATGCGTTTAGAAAATTTAATTAACACACTGCAAAAAGCCTAATTAACACCATGGTGGTGCTCAGCCTTTCTATGGCAAATACAACACAAGCTAAGAAAACATCACAAAGCCTCACACCGGCTAGAGAGCACTGCTATACCAACATCTAAACATCCTGGCATGGCGAAATACATGATTGAAGACATGATTTCCAAATGACAACAGAAGATTACATGTCATGTGGAAAGAACAGGATTTAGCATAGGCAACCTATGGTTTTCTAGATACATATAAAAAGGAAATATTAACATTCATGTTATTTAATACTGAGGTTAATTTAATCATGTGGTGTGTTTTAATGATACTGAACAAACAGGTCAAGGAGGAAGTCCCATATCTCTGAAACATTACTATCTCCTTTTTTGGCTAAACAATTTCAGAAGCAATCTGTGAACCTCAGTATACCAACTGCTTCAGGAATTCTAAATACTATTTCTACCCTTAAGCATACTTAGGTATTGGTAGCAAGTAACCAGCTTTTTCCAATAGGAATATAACCAGAGCTTATTTTATTAATTCTTTAAGTCTTTTACATTCATAAATTTAAAGAAGCTTAAAAGTTAAATTTTAAACAAGGTAAGTCCCATAGGTATTTTACCATCACTAGTTTTCCCCACTGTTATTAAGTTTCAGTGACTAACAACTTAGAAGCACTTGGTATTCTCAAGACCTCTCTCACAGCAGTATCATTTGTCACAATGAAGGAAACCAATGCCAATTCCCAAAGTTGGTGACTCATCAAATTACAGGTAACATCCGATATTAGTTTACCAAACAAAAGAGTAGTGGAAAAGATTTTTGGTATGTCATAATTTTAACAAAGAAATACGTTCCAGTTAATGTGGCTCTGCAACGCTATTTTGATCTCTTCTGAAAGGATATTTTATTTGGATAAATCACTTCTACCAGTTTGGATATGAAGTCTTGTACTAAATTGCTTTTTCACACACACATAAAAATTACGTACTCTACCCGCTACTTTGCAGAAACCCATGCTTTCATCCTTTTAAAGAGATTCATTCCACTTTATTTCCACCTGCAGTGACAACAGTACTGATGGAAAATATTAAAGACCACTTCCTGTAAAAGAGTCAAGTTTTTTCTTATATTATTTCCTACTCTTGTCTTGTGAAAATCATAATCTGATAATTTTAACTATCAGGTCTGGAAACACAATAATGCCTAGATCATAAAGTACATAATAGAAAAAGCTGTACGAACTTCGTCTGTTCCTAAGAGTATGATGAGAAGATTCTTCTCCCTGTGCAGCACACTGTACTGAAGCAGCACGTCCACCATGCTCCAGTTATGTTAATTTTGTGAGATACCCCTCCCTCACTGCCTGTTAAAAGCTTGAACTTACAGCACTGACTGGCCTCAACTTTCAAGTCATAAGACTAAATCCTACGCCAATCTCTTAAAAAGCTGGTTTGCTCCCAGTACAAGTGAATCCACAAGAAAAAAATTAATTTTTCCTCAATTACATGTTGTTTATCCTTAACTTAGAGGACTGCAAATGTTTATTATTTAATGGTTGTTTTGAGTAATACATCACTGTATGAACAATTGAAAATTCAGACCAGTACATCACTTTAAATATTAGCTTTATATTCAAGTGTTTCTAATGAAATGCATAGAATGGAAAAAGTTTCTAAGATTGTTTTATTTTACTGTTAAATGACTGAAAAAAAATTTAAAAGTTAGTATTAGAACATTCAGTTTTAACCCTGATGAAGACAATTTTTTTTTAATCTGTCTTAGACCCCATGACAGTACATGAAAAACTATAAAGGGTCTTATTGTCACCTTATCTGTGCTTCACTGACATGAATTGAGAGATAGGCCTTTGTAATCTGCATTAAAGTTCTAAGTACAGCAAAAGTGTTCAGCAGTTGCCAGTAAGTAGAGTGGTTTGGTGACACAATCTCAAACTTGAAATTAGGATTCCTGTATTTACTTCCTCTGATTCCTGTACCTCTGTTCATGTATAGAGATAGCTTGATCAACTCTGCTTTCACTGCTTATCTTCTCCAGCACCCATTCTTACCAAACGCAACCTCTCCTGCTACTGAAAATCCTTAAGAGTTTGGGCAGTGGAGGAGTGAGAAGGAATATGGCCATGCGCACATTTATATAGAAGCTATACATAAAATGCTGGGACCCAGCTGAGGGGGGATCTTCAGGGGGGTTTCCCCAAGTGGTTTGAATTAGCTCTTGGGCTTCACCCAAGTTTTCTTAGCCAGAACTTCTGGAACGTGGTTATTGCAGAAGGATATTAAAGCATTAATCATCCTATTATAAAAAAAGTTCAGTTAAGACACCAAAGGTTCCTGTTATTCTTTCCAACTCTTATTATTTCATTTTCTTTGAGATCTAAGACTAACTCAAAAGAAAAGCTGGAATGCAAGTCACCGTGAAATGACGTACATTTCACTGCAGTGTGTGGGAAGAGCTGGCTGATTGCGAAACAGCAAAGCAGTGTTGCTAAGCAGCTGCCTTAAAACAGTAATGTCTTCTTCCATCATACGTAAAGATTTGGAATTTCTAAAATTTGCAATAAAAAAAAAAAAAGCATGACTAGTTATTTTATGCCGTATTTGTACAAAGAAGAAAATGAATAGCATCTTGCATATGCTTACATTCCCGTAATCGCTAAGGAAGATTACTCAGAAATCATTAGAGTGAGAACCTATTCAACGTTCTCTCAGTTCCACATACATTACTTTAGATAAGATAACTTCCTTTACTATAAAGTAATTTGGCTCTTCCACGGAAAAGTTTCTCAATAACATTTCATGCATACAACACGTGAGTTAGAAAATATCAACTAAGTTAAATTAATCAATAAGGCTGTCTTCGCAACAACACTAATCCTAAAGGGCAACCACTTTATGCAGGGCTTGACTCTAAGGCTGCACGTACACTTTACTTGAGAGACACATGAGGAAGGAAAAAAGCCTGACTATAGCTAACACTGGAATCATGCCCAGTCCTCCTCAGCTGGAAGGAAAACTATAAGCTCAACATCTTGACAGATGCAGGAATAGGATGGCAGTAGGAGGTGAGGGGGAAACCCACACACCACAGAAAAACAACTTGTCTGTGAGTATGCCATTTTTGTTTCCATTTACCCTATCCTTGTTTGCTTACAGTTTTTTCATTCAGAATATTATCCCCCGTCCCTATACCTTTTTTTCTTTTGTTCATCAGAAGTTGGTTTCTTCCCCACATTGGTATTGCCAAAGACTAGGCTTTTATTTCTGTGTGGTACAGAGATCTGGTAACTTTTTAGCATCTCCCATAGAATTGTTTTCTCTCTGCACCGAGAGAACCCCAAATTCTCTAGCTGTATTCAGGATACGGGAGCAGAAACCCAGGTACCAGCTTCTCACTATCCTCTGTCCAATCAGTATTCATTATTAGAGCACTATCTAGGTGTTACAATGGGCAGTGTAATTACTCAAATGCAACAATCCTGAGGGAAAAAAAAAAACACACAGTCAAAGTTACTGTCAGTATGTGCAGCCACAGAAGCAGCTCAGAGAAACAATACAAAGAGAAGAGTCATCAAGAGTGTTGTGTTGGGCACATCACCCAAAATATTTGCAACTCTGGGGAAATTGCAAAAAGGGTAACGGAATGTGACCTGCTGGACAAATGCCTCTACTTACTGTTCAATGCTGCAGGAAAATAAAACCAGCAAGAGAGAGAGAGATATCTCTCTCTGACTCCAGTCCTGCACTTGCTCAGGGTGAAGAAAAAGAAATATGGAGATAAACCAGAAGGACACAACCATTCAGAAAAAGCAGAGTGGAAAAACATGAATAGGTAAATGGCCCAAAGAGGCAATGAAACATATCTTAGTTGGGTAACAACAAAAAGTTCTTATAGATAGGCACAAAGCTTTCTAATTGCCTCTTCTCTACCATATACCTACATGTACACACATATGTATGTAAAGGGGGGGGGGAACTGCAGCACCTCATGACAGCACAAAATTAATACTTTTAACCTTAATCGTAACCAACAGATTCAGAAACTGGTAACTTCTACAAGCAGTAGCATGAGACCAAATTCTATAGGCTCCAAATTTCTCCACAAATGTGGTAATCTGTCAAATAAAATTAGCCTGTCACACATGTCCCAAATAACACATCTGGGAACAAGTATGGTTACCTATAGCTTTATACTGCATCAGCGCTTGGCAAACTACTATGACAAACTGTAAGGAAATACCAAAGATGCAGATGCCCAAAGTGCAACTTCATTTCTCAGAAAATAAATTAAGAGCATCCAGCCAGGACTTTTAACAATGATAATTTTTTTTCTTAAAAAGAGAGATAAAATTAGTATAAATTATTATCAGAGCACAAGCCTATAAACAAAGACAATAAAATACCATGGATAGTGACTATAAGAATACTGAAACAAAAAAGATCCTGAAGATGGCCTGTCAAGGAGATGAGAGAGATGAAATTATATTCATTACTTCAGCTGCTTGAACCTTGATTGCCTGCCTGCTCTGTCCTCTGATCTGCAAGCATATGAGCTAAAAAGCCATCGAATGGCAACTACAAAACTCATTACGTAAGTTTTAAGATGATGTACATAGTGAAGTAGCAGCAATCAGCATTGATGCAAACAATATAAAATTGGGACACAGATTGCTCAGATGTACCAAACACAAAGTAGTTCAAAATCTGGAACCTGATCTCCACTTTAACTTGTATCTTAATTATGAAGAGTAAATATGAAGCAAGAATATATATTTCTTTTCACTGAAAGACCTAGGCATGGATTTAGATCATTAAAATTCAGAATAAAAAAACCTGAGATATCATAATCTAATACAAGCTAGGAACCATAGCATACTTGTCTTTCACAGAAACTATGAGAATTTTTGGAAGCTATAGGATACAAGTAAAAATTTTAAAAGTTACTCACTGACAAAGGATTTTTGCAAGACTACACAAACTATGTCATTGGCTAAAAATTCCTATGTAAAGCACGATCATAGAATCAAAGTGAAGAAAATAATAAGTACGTGTTTCCTAACTGAAACAGTTTAGCATTTTCAAGTTTTACTAGTAAGTTTCCATGTGCTTTACTGTATTTGTAAAAGAGGCAATAAGCTGAGAAAGCCATATATGCACACCACACAAGCTAATATAGTGTAAAAGCTGTAATGATTTATGTTAAGTGAACAAGCAATATGAATGATTGCATACAAAATTCAATCAGATTTTTAAATTAGAGCATATTGGATGGAAGAAAACCACTTCTAACAAGATTATTTACACTAACCCTGGCACCGTTTAGCAAGCAGAGCATGCTACTGCATCCAGACAAGGACTCAAAAAGGGATGAAATATTGCTTATATCATTTTATTTATTGTATTTATGAAATATTGCTTATACCAGATTGCTCTACCATTATGTCTATACACACATGTAGACATATACATGCGTCTATATACGTGTACGTACACACGCACGCACAGAAAATAACAATACTTAGTTAGAATTAACACTAACTACATCCACCGAACTTCAGCCTTCAAGACTTAGAGACTCCCATCTCTGCTCTAACCATGAAGGCTGACTCACAGATGCCCTGAAACATCTGGCCACGTCTTTCCTAGAAAAAAACCCGTTGGCATGGGAGGGCTGCGTGTCCACCTGAGGAGGGTAAAGGCCATGTTCCCAGCTGGTTCCTTTCCCATAATGCCAGCAGAGGGCCCGCTCAAGCCAGAGAAAGGATCTTTCCTGCCTCTCCATCCCAGTGGCCGTGGGAGCTGCAAACCACAGGGCAACAGTGAGTTTGCAGTTCCAAGTACCTGGATAGCTGGATGATTTCTAGGTGTCATAGCTGGCCTTTGTGCAACAGTCCCCATGTGTTTGCTCCTGAACATGTTTCTACTCTAAAGTGGAGGTGCTGGAACAAAAGACCTGAACAAGAATAACCCTAGCACAACAGGGCACGTCTTGGTGAAGTAATGTAGTGTGTGATAATTTTTTCCCACCCATGATCACACATGATCACCAGTGAGTGGATTTACCATCCCAACAGGCAATGGTTAATAAACAGAAAGCACACTTATTGGCTGCCTGAGACTGGATCAAAGGATTCCGGGGACCTTCAAGACTCCTATCTGCAATGGCAAAATGCAGATATACACACAGACTAAGCAGCATTCAGTTTATGCAGCATGGCACTATATGCCTGCAGCTTTAGTGCACTTTTTTTTCAGGTCTTCCATGTCACCTTTTTGTTCATCTGTAAATTGCCAGCTTGTGCACTGACCCACATTTCCTTTCTTCACCTGTCACAAGATGCTTGATGATGAAATTACCAAATGCAATTACACTGAGGCACAAACAAGAAAGTTAACAGAATGCTATCTTAAGATGACATTAAATGGGGAAAGTAGCATTTGCAAATTAGCTTAAACCGCTATTTCCAAGCTTCTGCAAGGTTGCTGTGAGCATGTGTGAAGTTAAGCAAGACAAGACTAATGCCTAAAAATCTCCAGATGTGCCAGGAGCAGAGTGCCTCCGTATGACCTCTGACGTTTCATGCCAGGGAGTTTAAGAGGTTACCAGGCCAGTCCTGTTATAACGGGAGCTCTCGTCTCTGCAGCACAGCTGGCAGAACTGTGTGCTTGTACCCCTGCCACGACACTCACAACACTACGCACGCCATCAACTCCAGTTCAGACAGACGTGCCATCCTGAAGCCAACGGGCAGCTTCAGGCACAGCGGCTCCTGCTTATGAGTAGGAGAGGGCGGGCGGCCTCAGAGACAACTTTAGGCCTCCCAGAGCGCTGCACCCCACGGCGGCCCCGCACCCCGG